>NW_015169197.1:72154-110167 GCF_001447785.1 Gekko japonicus
TTCTTTTCCTCCTTCTTTCCTTCTCTTTCTTTTCCTCTTTCCTTCCTTCTCTTTCTCTCTTTCCTTCCTTTGTTCCTTCTTTCTACTCTCTCTCTCTCTCTTTTCTTCCCTCTTTCCTCCTTCTGCGGCCCAACTCTAGTGAGAAGGAGTTTAAACTTTAAACCCCTTCTCTCTTCGCTTCCCCCCCCCCCGGGAAGGGGAGGGGAGGGGAGGCTTTTGAAGATGCCTCCCTCCTTTTGCTTCCCCTTCTGACATCACTTCTGGTTGCATATGCTAATGAGCTATTATGCTAATAGCCTAGTGCCTCATTAGCATACTGTATGCTAATGAGCTCCTGCAGCTCTTTTTCTACAAAATGACCCCTGTGTGAATGTAATGATGCATTGGCATTAAAACACTTTTAGTTGAACTAAGAAGGGGAGAGGAGTGCATTTTGTGTGTGGGGGAAATACTTTCTGCAAAACACGAGCAATAATTTTGGGAAGTGGGCTGGCTTGACAATAATTTGGAGACCCTGCAAAATGGTACAAACATGTTCTTAAATTTATGGTGAGGGCAGGGAGCTTTGCTCTTACTCTGTTTTAGTTAATGGTCTTATCACCTAACCACATATGGTTGGATGGTGCCAAGATGCTATCATACTGGCTATGTGATTTCTGAATGGTTGGATCACACAGCCATCAACAAAGAATGCTCTTAAACAAAATCCCATCAAAGCAGCTAGCAAAGGAGACACAAACTGACTGAAAACTATAACAAGAGAGCACCATTAAAAAGCCTTGCCCCTAAAATTTCAGCTCAGCCCTATTTTATTCAAAGTTATTGTGTTTAGTATTATAGTGAAGGAATGAAAAATCATGTTCAAAAAAGCTGTCCAAAAAATCACCTGTTTTTCAGTGGTCTTCAAGATATTCTGTATTTATTTCCACAACGGGCCTTTTTCCTAGTTTTATATAAATGACAAATGGATTTCCTGTGGGTCGGTCTACGGATCACCTAATACAGCTTCCTGTCTAAGCAGCTTGATGGTTCCAATAGGATTAGTGTCTCTTATCATCTACATATCTATTTCTCAAGTGTGGCCCAATCTGTGGACATCTAAATCCATGGATTGGTCCCATACTGATAGAAAGGAGATTTTTCTCCAAATTTGTGGGGACACCCCAGTTTGTAGAAAATCTGAAAACCGTTAAAAAAAATACATTGGGGGGGGTCTGCATGTACAGACAACATATATAGCTCCTTCTTCTCGGTGTCAGCACAATGGTGGAAGTGGTGGGGAGAGAGTGGTCAGGAGCTGCTGTGGACCTGATGGCTACAGCAGTGGAGGGGAAACAGCAATGGTCTGGGTCCGTCAGTGTTGTCAGTGGTGTGGGGTAGTGGCTGGAAGCCATAGTGGTCCTGGAGACAGTAGCGGTGATAGAGGGGGAAGACGCTGCTGTGGGGCCTGTTGGCAAAGCCAGGAGGCATTCTGGCAGTGTCAGAACTGGGGGGAGGGGGGCTCGGGAGCCATGGCATGCCTGGCAGCATTGATGTTGGTGGAGGTGGACAGGCGAGCCACCAAAGAGGCCAGGGGAGCAGCTGGCAGAGCCTCCAAGGCTGCAAAGCTGCCAGGGTGGGAAGGCAAGCCACCACCGTGGCACTGAAGAGGCTACGTGGCCAAGCAAGCCACCTCTGCTAATGCAGAAAGGGAGAGTTATGTGGTTGGGGAGGCAGAAAAAGAGGAGGAAAGGGTGAGGGGGCTGAAAGAGAGAGTGATGATGGGGCAGAAAGAAAAAGAGAGAGTGATGGGGCAGAAAGAGACCGTGGTAAGGTAAGGGGTAGAGATAGAAAGAGTGATGGAGTGGGAGGCAGAAGGAGAGAAGGAGTGATAATACACGAAGGAAAGAGAGAGAGACGAAGTTAGAGAGGGTGGGGGAAAGAAAAAGAGACACTGAGAGAAGTGAGGGTAGAGGGGAGAATTCAAAGGTGGGAGGGGGTTGGGATGGCTGCTGCCACAAGCTCCTTGTATATTCTAATAGAAGGAGAAGGAGTTGGTTTTTATACTCCAATTTTCTCTACCCTAAGGAGTCTCAAAGTACCTTACAATCACCTCCGCTTTCTTTCCCCACAACAGGCACCTTGTGAGGCAGGTGGGGATGAGAGACTTCTGAGAGAACTGTGACTGGCCCAAAGTCACCCAGGAGGTTTCATGCAGAGGAGTGAGGAGTCAAACCCAGTTTTCCAGATTAGAGTCCACAGCTCTTAACCAGTACACTGCACTGGCAAAGTTGGCCACATCTGAGAATATTTGAATCTAGTTATTGGAGCTGTGAACAGACAACACAGATCTTTCTACAGACCTGAAAAACACTTCAGGTTTGCAGAAAATGGGGGGGGATACAGTGGGAATTTTAAAAAAACCCAAAATGATAAAGGGAGTGCCTGTAGCTTTAAGAAATTGGCAGTTGCTAGGCAACCACAATATTATAGCTTGGTTTACAGGGGGAGGGGTTGGTCTTTGAGAGAGGACTCATCAGGACCAGGCTTGGCAATAACCACTGTGGGACTTGCTACTACCTAAATTGCATGACTCACCTAGGCCTGGCTGCTTACTACTGTTCAACAGCAGCCACTCTGTTAAAGCAAATGTAGTGTAACAGTAAGACCTTCAAAGTAGGATCTGGGAGACCCAGGTCTGAATCCCCATCTTGCTGTAGAAACTCACTAGCTGATTTTGGGCTGGTCACAGACTTTCAGCCTAATCTACCTCACAGGGTTGTTGTGAAGATAAAAAGGAGGAGAGGTGAATTATGTAAGCTGCATTGGTTCCCACTGTGGAGAAAGGCAGGATATAAATTAATTAAACGTAATATAATATAATATAAATATAGCTGAAAATAAGATGCAGATAAAAGATAGGCTGGTGAATGGCTGAGAAGGAGAGAAGGAGACAGAGAAATGGGAGATGATATGGGGGTTTCCAGGAGGAGGGAAAGGGGAAATAATGTGGGGAAGGGGATATAGGGAAAACCAATATGCCCCCCACAAATCCTTGAGGGTTTCCTGCCATGCATGTGGGTCTGTCCCAGCATCTGGCACTGTACACCTGAGTCATAGCCAGTGTTCCCTCTAAGCTGAGTTAGTGTGAGCTAGCTCACAGTTTTTTAGACTCCGGCTCACACATATTTGCCTTATCTCAGGAGGGATGGCTCCCCAGCAAACTAATTTATGCAGCAGCCAAATCGCTTGCTTGCAACTTTAATGCCAGTTGCTCACAAAGTGGAATTTTTGCTCACAAGACTCCACTGCTTAGAGGGAGCATTGGTCATAGCTTTCCTTGGTAGAAGCTGAAGACAGAGGGGCAGATAAATGTAGATTGGCTGTTGCATGGGAAAGAGAGAAGAAAGCAGGAAAAGAGGAGAGGCTATGAGGACTTTCAGTGAAGGAATGAGGAAACAGTGGGGAGGGGGGTGAAATGAGATGCCCCCTGCAAGTCCTTGTGGGTTACCACTTCTCACTTCTATTTAACACCTGGTCTAAATACCCTTTTGGTACAAAGTCATTGTGTGTCCTGAAAAGTACTGGGTTCGCCACATGGAGGACTCAGACAACGACATGCGTTTGCACACGTTTATTGTACTTAACACTGGAACTGAAAAATGGCCCTGCAAGGCCAACTATATACACACCCCACCCAGCACACCCACACTCGCGTTGGAGGGTTTGAATTTCCCGCCAAAGTAGCTATTGGTGAATGCTGGGGGAACTAGGATCCTAGGTTCCTATTGTTTAGAGGAGCTAAGCTCCTGACTGTAGCTGCGGGCCCCTGCTGGCGGTCCGCATACATAACATGTCCTATGAACAAATACTTGCAGCTCAGTGACAACATGTTTTCCCCAACATTTTATTTGGAAGGAACAGTACTCCTTTCTCAGCTATCCTGGTTTCATATAGTCTCTGTTATTTCTTCCACCATACTTATCCATTTTCCACCTTTAAATGACATAGTCATTTTGTCCAATGACGACAGTGGACAATTTTCTATTGATTTGAATGGAATGATTGTGTCATGCATTGTTAGCAACACAAATAATTATTGATGCACATATGATATGTTTTGTCACTGCTTCCTTCTTTGCTGCTTTCAGATATTGATGGAGTAATGAAATGAATGAAATATCCATACATGTCAGATAAGGTCAGAAGCACTGAGCATTTCTTCTGTTGTACATATCTATTGATAAAAAGAGAGCATAAACAATTGGAAATAAATTTATTTTGACTCCACACAATGCTAGCAAAGAACAACATGCAAAACTAAGAAGGAAGGATTTAGAAAATACATTAGGTTTTATTCATATTTATGAGAATATATTGCCAGTTTGTTAGTACTGAACAAAAAAGGGGGAAGGTTAGACCTGCTCTTGCTACATCTCATCCTTTATATTAGGATTGCTAATAGTGGTGCTGCCCCTATGCCTTTCACCATGATTAGCATGTATAAACTGACCAGAAGTCAGAATGTTCCTAAATGCAAGCCCTTTACATAGTTCCAGACATGCGAATGGACTTTGAGCTGTTTATTTGTAAAGCATTAAAGGAGCTCTAATGGGACAGGAGCAAGTACCCATGTATCACAGGTTATGTTTTCTCAGACCTTGGAGGTAAAACATGGTTTTGTGTTCCAGAATCCCTGGAATTCTGATCTATAAGGCAGCATCTTGTGATGCCTTCAAAGCCATAGTCAATGATCCCCACTTGATAGGATGGCCACCGATCCAAGAATGGAATGGACTCAAGAGGCCCGGATGCAGTTGTGATACATGTTTTTAATTTTTGTGTTTCTTTCAAATGCTTCGTTCTTTTAAAAATTTAGTTATTATTATTTCCATTAACAGTGCTGCGTACTGGTCAGAGTGTGGGACTGGGAACTGGGTAGATCCAAGTTCAAAATCCCCATTCTGCCATGGAAGTTTGATGGTCTTGGGCTAGTCACTGTTTCTCTGCTTCATTTATCTCACAGGGTTGTGGTGAGGCTAAAATGGAAAAAGGGAGAATGACGTGTGCCTCCCTGAGCTTCCTGGAGGGAAAGTGGGATTAAAATATACTAATTAATACAATTGTTTTCATTACTACATCTGGTTTTGTTTCTATCGAATCCAATAGGAAACATATTTTCAGCTATCACGTATTTTCACTAGATTGGCGTGATGTTTTCAGGAACTGTACTCTTGGACTTCTGGTTAATGGTGACACGCAGGCAGACACATCTCCCAGACCTCCCAGGGATGCAATCTGCACACCAGCGTGAAGGAGGGGGTGCGACGGGTCACAACCCCCGCCCCGGAGCCATGGCAAAAGGCTCCTAGCCATTGGGCTTTTGAGGGGCAACCTCTTCGCTGGCACGATGCCGGAGAATTGAGGCGCTCCTCTGCCCCGATGGTCCTGCCACTGAGTGTCCGAATGGACTTAGAGCCGCTGACCGGGACAAGTGTCGGAGATCAAGCGAAATGAACGATGTCGAGCATGGCCAAATGGCCAACAATGAACTGTGAGTCGGGTTAAGCGAGCATGAGAATTTAAAAAGAAAGCTACCCCACACACACACACACAGAGCGATGAAAAGCGAGCGGGGGAGGGACCCCTTCCAAATGCATGAACAAAAGCACAAAGTAAAGAGGGGGGAGCGGAAGAATAAGCATCTGTGTTTTAAGAGACTTACCAGAGCGTGGTAAAGCGTAAGGGCGAATTTCAGAGACTTTGGCAACTTTTAAAATAGTAAACAATCCATAAAGATGGTGGAGAAGAAAGCAGATAAAGACAAACTGTTGAAAATGAAACTAGTGGGTAGCCCTCGAGCAGAAGAGACTTCTGCGCTCTCGAAAATGCTGGCAGACTCCCTGCACCCCCTGCTGGACGAGATGACAAATATCAAGCAACAGCTGTCAACAATAAGTCAATGTATGGTGTCTCAGCAGCTCCAACTGACTGAGTCTCTAAAAGTAATGGAGCAAATGGCTGAGAAGGTGAAGGAAGTGGACGCCAATACTAAAAGAGTTAAGAAAAAGGTGCAAAAGTTGGAGATGAAACAAGCTGTGGAAGAATCACAACTTTTACAGCTGCAGATGGAGAAAGAAAATCTGGTCCTACGGTTCCAAGGGGTACTGGAATTAAAAGGAGATAATCTGAAGCAATTACTGAGTGAAGCATTAGCCCCAATAGCAGACTTGAAATTGGAATATCTTTGCAGCGAGATGGATGTGGTCTACAGGTCCTATTCCTCATACATCAAGAAAAATAATCTGCCTGGGGACATAGTAGTCAGATTCTCGAAGAGACATGTGAGAGATTCCATCTTGAAAGCCACTACTGGAACACCCTTGAGAATCAGGGACAACAACGTCAGGATTTTAAAAGACATCCCATTTGAGATAAGATAGAAGAGAAAGAAATATAAAGATTTAATCCTTCTTCTACAAACAAATGGCATCAGTTACAGATGGTTAATTCCTGATGTGTCATTTTCAAACTCCACGACAAAAAAGAAAAAAATGACTCTGTTTTTAAAGCACGTGAGTTCCTGAGAATACAGCTGGGAGAACCAGCAGAGGACAAGGAGGAAAAAGAGGAAAGGACATCAGATGGCAAATTGATGATATATACGGCGAACTGATGCTATATATGGGTAAAATGGAACAAAGTGATATAAGGCATGAATGTTAGCTTTAAAAAATTGTGTGATAAATTAGTATGAAAGGACTGTAGTATTTAGGTCTTTTGTGTGTGTGTGTGTGTGTGTGTGTGTTTTTTCCTCCCTTGAAAAATGATAAAACCAATATGATTAGCGGGTCATTAAGATATAAATCATAGCTCTCAAATGTGTATTTATGAAAAGGCTTTTCTCGGTTTGTCTCTCTGGATGTTGGACTCAGATAATAGGAAGACTGTCAGTTACTAAGGTGGGGAAATATTTGTAAAGGTAGAAGTGGAAAGTTGCAGTAGTTTGTTAAGTTAAAAACCTACAACAGATGATCCTGGCTAGAGCAGCTGGGGGGTAAACAAGGAAAATAAGGAAATAATAACAAAAATTGAACACAATATACATATAAATAAAATTAAAATGATAAAGTAAAATAAGGAAAAAATGTTAAAAATTGTAGAAATTGTAGAAATACTGCAACATATAGAAAAATCTTTAGTATTGTCTGTTGAGAGAGCAAGATTGATAAGGAGGGATGATCGGTTTAACATTTATAGATATCTACAGATTTAAAGTGTGTATTAATGGATGTATGTATTTACTACTCGAGAGTTGATTATGGGGTGAATGAGATGAAGGGGAGGGAAGAGTAACGATCGTTTTTGGTGCTGTTGCTGTTCACTGTGGTCTACATGTTGTACAAGGTGTTAATGGGATGGAAAGAGTAATGGAAAATTATTATTGATACGTGCATTATTGTGAAAATCCAATAAAAATATATGTTTTTTTAAAAAGATGGTGAATTGGGCTCGGTGTCTTCTGACAAGGACTCTCCTTCTGAAAAGGGGGTGGCTGCCCCCAAAAGTCCATATAAACTGAGGATGAGAAGAGATAAGAAAAAATAAGGCTGAAGGACTCTGATTTGTGCTTGAAAAATATATATTAACTATGGGATGCTCTGGGGGTTTCATTAAACAGATAGATTGATGGGTAAAAAGATAAATGATTTAGCATAACCGACTACGTTCAAAGTAATACTAGCGATTAAGAATAACAACTATATAAGCTGTATGTTATGATCTCCTATTCTTGGGGTTTTAGTTACTAGTGGTTTGCTTTTCTTTCTCCCTAGTTGTAGTTTTCCCTCCCTAATTTTCGGTTATAGTTTGTAGTATTTTGAAAAAACCAATAAAACACTCCCCCTCGGGGGATTTAAAAAAAGAAAGAAAAGGAATTGTACTCTTCATTCAATGGATCTTCCCTTCAAAATATCAGACCTACATGTGGTACCCAAGGAAAACAGGCAGCAGTACAAGTAAACAGAGAATGGCTGGCACCTGTGAGCCAAGGAAAACAGACAGCAGACTTCCCTGATGAATGGAAACACAGTGGAAAGAAAACAAGCCAACAATCAAAGCCTCTTTTCTGTTGCTGGATCTGCTTGACTATGAATATCAGAATCAGTCTGTTCACATTTCCTTCTCTCTCCTGATTCTTGCTCCTCCCTTTGCCTTGTTTGGACTCTCTAAACATATGAAGGAAATTATTGAAATAAATGTTATCCATTGTTATTACTCTACTAATATAAGGCTTTTCCGGTCTTCACCCCACCCTTCATTTTGAAACTCCTACCCTGAAAGACGTTCCCCAGAGGCTTCTTCCACTCACTCTGATGGTGTTGGAATGGAATGGGGAGGTGGACTTTGCATTGTCTGTGGAATCATGGAAGAGGGTCTCTCCAGTGGCTTTTCATGAGTATTGTTGCACACAAAATAAAAAGTGAGGTTTATTTTTAGCAGTCACATAGACAAGGTTGTGTAAATCAGGCCCAACTGAGGGGATCTGTTAGTAATTGTAGCATCTACAACCTGTTAGTATCAGAAATATATATGCTGAGGAACAAGCTTTTACCCACTTATAATGAGCAGTTTTCTTAAATAAGTAATGCCATGCTTTTAAAATGATTAGAATCACGAGTTACTATGTGCAGGTAATATGGACATCAAATATAATAGAAAATTAATTATTAACACTGGACTAAATGCGGTTCGAAAGCAAGAAATTGCAAGTAGATAAATAAGTACCGCTTTGGTGGGAAGGTAACAGCGTTCCGTGCGACTTGGCGTTTAGTCATGCCGGCCACATGACCACGGAAATGTCTTCGGACAGCGCTGGCTCTTCGGCTTGGAAACGGAGATGAGCACCGCAACCCTAGAGTCGGATTCGACTGGCTTTCAAGCAAGGGAAACCTTTACCTTTACTAAATGATTGGTGCATGTTTTTGTTTTCAGAGAATTAAGGCCGTTAATAAGATACAGTCACTCTAGGTTACCACATCTGTGTCAACATGGGGGGGAAATCCATCCTTTAGCTACCTGCTCACTGCCGATATGATAGGATATTTACAGGCGTTTTGGAGTAACTGAACGTGAGCTCAGCTTCCCCAAAATATCCACCCTAACTCAGCAATAATCAACTGTTGGGCCACAGTTTAAACCCAGTCCTACCCTAGTTTCCTGAAGTCACGATCCCAACTCATCTGAAAAAGGTGCCATCCCATTGAGAGGGAAGAATGAGAATGGTGGTCATTTTGCTTGGTTGCTGTGCTCTTGGACTTTCATGCTAGTACTTCACATTCAGGTTTCCCTCCTAGTCCCCCCGCCCCTGCAGCACAATGAAAGGAGGGTTGGAATCCAAGTCTTATGAGGAAAGGCTGAAAGAGTTGGGTATGTTCAGCCTGGGAAAGAGAAGGCTTAGAGGGGACATGATTGCAGTGTTCAAGTATCTGAAGGGCTGTCATGTAGAAGATGGAGCGGATCTATTCTCTATTGCTCTGGATTGCAAGACTAGATCTAATGGGTGGAAATTACAAGGGAGTTGTTACCGGCTAAATATCAGGAGAAACTTCCTAACTGTAAGAGTGGTTGAGCAGTGGAACAGTCTGCCTCGGGAGGTGGTGGATGCTCCTTTGCTGGACGTTTTCAAGCGGAGGCTGGACGACCATCTTTCGGGTATGTTGTAGGTATGTAGGGTCATCTTTCAATATACTCCTGCACAGTGCAGGGGGTTGGACTAGATGACCTGCAAGGTCCCTTCCAACTCTAACATTCTATGATTCTATGAATCATGATACTTGGTGAGGATGCAGAGGCCTCTCATAATTCTCAGCCACAGAATATTACTGATAGAATGAGTCAACCTTTTCAACAACTGAGATAGCTTCCGTACAGATGGAATACTGATTTAAGAGTATTCATGTTGGATTCCTCATCCCTATGGGTGAGATGGGCAGAGGAGCAGGAAGGGGTGGCTGGGCTTCCCTTTGAGTCCCAACGAAACACTCTTTTGTTGGTACTAGTAACATTTTAGTTCCATCCAAGCTCTATTTCTCCCCCATCCTAATCTCAATTCTGCCCATTTATGCTTCTTTGACCAATGGTAGGCTTGCCAGGTCTGCTGCTGTAACAGGAGGCCTCCCACTGGCAAGGTCTGTTGCCCCTAAAACATCTGACATTGCTATGTCACTTCTGGGTACATAACAGAAGTGACAAAGGATAGCTCTAGGAATCACCAGACACTCTAGGTTAAAACAGAGCTTGCCAGTGTATGCAGAAGTGATGTCACACACACACCCAAGCTGTGCTCCGAGCCCTCCCACCAGTTGCCGGTGGTGTCCCATTGGCATAGCAACAATGCTATCTGATACTGTTGACACAGTGCCAATGCTATGTTTGCATTAATCCACAATGCTGGCATAATTTTGTGTTCTGTCAGTATAGTAGAGTTTGGGAATTATCCTATTTCCACCTAGTATTCATAACTTGAAGATAGGATTGCACTGCTAGAAATAGTTCCAAAAATTTGTAAATGCTGATAAGCAGTTAATATGCATCTCTCTTCACTCTCATGCTTTTTATATATATATAAAGAAAGAGGAACTTACCTTCATGAAACTTGGGAGGGCAATAAAACATAACCCCTCCTGAATGGCCTCTCCTGCTAAATTGAACACTGACATTGCTATAATGACAAAAGAGGCATCTGCTTGAATATGCAAGGATGAATCTTTATCGGCTTGCTAATAGCCTGAATCACAAAATCAATTTCTGTCTACATAAAAGGATGATAATTCTTCGGCATTAACTACTGTGGAACATCTTCATGCAACTGCTGACAAATTGGTAGTCATTTTCTTTTCTGCAGTGTAATTGTTGATTTTACTACAATTGCTTCATATCTCTGATAAGCAAGCATATAACATCTAGAATCCTTTGACTTCCATCTTAAAACATCCAGTCACAAGATCAGATAATTTAAGAATTGATTTAAACTTTTTGAATGGCACCCACATTACTAATTAAGGCCTGTGATGCTTAATCTAAAATGCTGAAAGGATCAAATATATATTCAGTTCTCTAGATAACGGCAATGTTTTCACTTCAAGCTATAATAGAGACCAAAACTGACAGTTAAAGGTTAATAAGAATTAAATCTGAGAAAGTGAAAAATGAAATTAAGATAAATTCTATAGGTAATAAATGTATTGTGAGTGAATGTCTTGGTAGACAGCTGAATTGTATGGACCAAAGAAAAAAGAAATGCCACACTAAAACATATCCCAAATTGGTCTTCAACTAAATCAAAGAAGAATTGTATATACTCCTGAGGCTTAAGAACAAAGGGTCACCTTCACCCTTTACTGCCTTGCTTTACAAATGATGTTGATGGAGGAATTTTGTACAGGTACCAAACATATTCAATTTCTATCTCCTCTAGTCCAAAGGTCCAGTGATGAGTAACAGCAGTGCTGTCTCTCTTTCATTCACACACACACTAACTTTAATTAAATTAATTAAATTAAAGTTATACCATATTTACTTAATCTTGTCCATTGAATGCCACTCCAAGTTTTATGGCTCTTTGTTTTGGACTTTGGAAAACACCTTTGGAAAGTGAGTTCCACAGCTGTGGAGCAGCCATTGAACTGCCTTTTTACATGCTCTGCTTTTATGGTCACTGACGGGGTGGTCAATGGACTTATGAAAATAAGAGTTCTAGGCAGATGGAAGTATTAATATGAATAGTCTACCAGACCAGAAGATCCTGTTGCTGTCTGAACTCTGTGCAAGATAATGCAATGAGCTGTGTCAACATGCCCTTTTTTGTGTACTGCCCTGAGCATTTCATCCCACCCAGATTCACCGTTGGCACTCCTGATTCTTTTATGACATTCAAACACAATTTATGCAAAAGCAGGTGTCAATTGTTACATAACAATAAAATTTCTTCAATATAGGGAGTAGCTTCAGTTTTGTTCCAACCAAGAATAGTCAATATCAGAAACTGGGCTCCATTAGCAGAATGGAATCACAGAATACAACCCACTGAGGGAGTTTCTGTGGTGTCGATCCAGACAATAAGGAGAAATGGAATGAAAACTGATACCAGAACAAGTTTGTAGTTTGAGGCCATTACTTGATCCTGACTAGGAGTGCGTAAGAAAAAAATTGTTTTTTTTCTGATTTGGGTATATTGGATCCTAATATATTCAGGATTACTGAATATTCCTAAAAACCAGTATCAGTATGGTATTCAGATTCAGGAAATATTCGGGCCATTATTGTCAATGGCAAATCTCCCAGGGTATATTCAGTGGTATAAGGGGAGGGGGTTTGAGGCAGAGACACCAAATGTGCAATGTAGCTGCTGGAACCTCTCCTCAAAAGAACCCCCAAGTTTCAATAAGATTGAACCAAGGGGTCCAATTCTATGGGCACCCAAAGAAGGTGTCTCCATCCTTCATTATTTCCAGTGGGGGGGGGAAGATGGCAAGGCAATAGAAGCCCAGCAGGATGTCCCAGAGAATCTCTGCAGTAGAAAGGGAAGGGAGGGCATTTTTGCAAGGCGAGCAACAGAACTACTGCAATGTGCCCAACAGAACCAGTGACACAGTAGCAGTGCCAAAAACCCAACAGATCTGAGAAGTACAAACTCAGAGGGGGGGGAGGATTTCTTCAAGGACAGCAGAACCAGTGCAATGTTCTAGTGCCCAGCAGCAGAACCCAATTCCATTGTGGCAAATGCCAGCTCAACAGGACTAATGTCAAGCATAGAATCACAGTCCAAGCAAGGGGGAGGGGAGTTGTGAGGACAGCAGAGCAAGTGCAATAGTGCCTAGCAGCACAACCCAGTGTCAATGTGGCAGTGCCAAAAACACAACAGAACTAAGGTCAAATCTGAGAATCTCTGAAGAAGAAATAGTGGGGGGGGGGGATTTCTGCAAGGACAAAAGAACCAGTGCAATGTACTGGTGCCCAGCAGCAAAACCCAGTCACAGTGTGGTAGAAGTGCAAACCCAACCGAACTAACCAATATCACACCAAAGAATCCCAGCAGGGCTTTAAAAAAATTGGCAGAAGCAAGGACCATAGAATCCCCACAGAACACTCAAAGGTGCAGGCTGGGCAGGCAGTTTTGCAAGCCCACCTGAACCAAGGCCAGCCCAATGCACAGAAGCCCAGTAATGTTTGTTTTGTTCCAAAGCCAAGGGCAAACTCAGAGAAACCTTATACACCATTTGCCCAGGGAAAGCCTGAGAAAATGAGAGGGAGGGAGTTGTGTATGTCTACCCTGGTCGTCCTCTCTCAGCAGCAGTACACACCAACTATCACTGCCTCAGTGGATAGGAGCCTTAGCCTAGGTGCTGCAGCTGCCCTCCATCACAGGCTCTCCCTTTCCCCCCTGCCACCCCTGCAAAAAAGAATGTTTAAATTAGCTTCATTAGTGTGCTCTTGTGGGCTCTGCTGGTTTCTGTTTGGCACACAAATGGCTCTGTCCTGCTCTACCCCTTCTTCATCAAGATAAAGAACAGTTTTTGCACTGCTATTTTAATTTCAGCATGCAGTTTTGGTTTGCACTGGCTGGTGGTGCACCACCTTCAACATTGCCTCTGCTGCATTGCTGCCAGCACTCTGTGGAGGTATTTTGGTGCATGTGGATTCAGAATGGCAGTGGGGAGACTAGTGGGACATTTCTGTGTCAATCCAACTGGTCAATGGTCCTGCTACTTCTTTCTAGTCTCATTTTAATTTTGGGGAAAGCCTTTCACCCCAACTTCCCAGCACAGGGAAGGCACAACTATGTGCTCACCTCAGTCACCCTCAAAGTCCAGGACCAGATAGCTGAGCAGTGGCAAGTTGACCTTCAGGAAGACCAACTGCTCAAATGTTCAAGGGAGCAGGCATGAGTGATGCAAGCAGACAGTGTTGTCCACATGGGAAAAACCCCGCTCATCCTGCATGCTTGTCAGAGGGCATGAGAGGAGACTTTGGGCCATGGCAGAGAGATATGGCCAGAGAGGGTTGGCCAGACCACCTCCTTCATGGCCCAGTAGGTCAGGACTAGTGGCCTGTGACTCATAGGACTCCACAAGGTACTCCCTCACCATTGCAGCCACCTTGTCTTGTCTCTAGTGCCTGCTGCTCCCAGAGGGGCTGAGGATCTGTCCGATAACTGCCATCCCACAGGTCACTGTGCTGCCTAGTGGAGGAGGTGGGGAAAGAACAGCAGAAGAGCTGCTTTCACCACTGTCATGATCTGGGCTGTGCCACCGGAGGCCTACTAGGCCCAGGGAGCCTGGCTAGCAGTAAGTGAGGCTGGGCCTACAACTCCCAGAAGCCCCTGAGAGGTTTTGGAGCCAAAATTGACCAATAGGAAAAGAGGAGGGCTTGGAATAAAAGATCTGGAGCAGCAGGAAAAGCTGTTCTTTCTTCCAGAGGGCAGAGCCAGAAGGAAGGCTGCTGCAGAAAGAAACCCTCATCCTGAGGGAAGGGTGAGTAGTCTAGTGTCACTTGGAACAGTGAGCTAGGGACAGTATATATTTAGACGCGTTAGGGCATTTGATTTCTTTTCACCCACTTACTGTTATTATTCTGCATGTTGTTTGATCTCCTATTAAATAAACCTTTTTTCTTGTTTCACTCTGCCTGGTTCTCACACCTATTATTCGGCCAAAAGGTAGGTCTAAAGGTCTTGGGAGGGTGCTCTGGGCCTCCTCAAGGGAGCCTGGAACCAGAGTGGTGGCAGCGTCAGGTGACACCCCACCTGAGCCGTGACAACCTCCCTGTTCCTCAGCTTCTGCCAACATGCCCCTCTTGGCCTGCATGTGCCCAACTCACCGGGAGAGCTCATCTCTCCAACTAATGAGCTCATCAGCCTGCTCAGCTATCTTGACCTTGATATGCAGGTCACACATGGTCACCAACATGTACACCTTCTGCTGTGTGAGAGGCTGAAGGCAGTCCTCGAGTCCATTATGCAGCCTTTTCATCAGCGCATGCATTACTGGAACCATGTCTGCACATCCTGCAGCTGGCTCCAGAAAGGGCCCAAGTCCTCACAAGTCATGTGGATCATGGGAATGGCTCGATTATGGGAATGACCAGAGCCAGACTTACTGTGTCAGACAACAGCATCTCTGTGTAGCTTTTAAAGGGCCTCAGTTTGAGAGATGGTCAACCACTCCTCATGGATGAGCTGGCTCTCTTCTTGAATGACCCCAGTCTCAGAGATCAGGGCACTCAGGGTTCTCTCCTGCTCCACCAAGCAGTTGAGCATGGCACAGGTGGAGTTCCAGAGAGTGCTTATGTCACCAATCAGGCAGTGCACCAGCATGCCTGTCAGTGTCTGCTTCTCCTGCAGCAGATAGGTGTCCTTCACACTGTGAGAGACATGACCTTTGATGTGCTGGCATTTCTGGAGAAGATGTCTGAACTCACGGGTTGCAGTGTCCAAACTGGGATTCTCTGCAGAACCCAAGCCCAAGGCATCCTTAACTATCAAGTGGAGAAGGTGGGCCACACAGTAAATGTGCCTGAGTCCCAAGCATTGTGCCGATGTCCTCATGTTCATGCCACCATCAGTCACCATGAAGCCCGTGGTGACATCCCTGCAGTGCCTACCCATGCCATTAACTGCCTTTGATGGTGGCTGAGATACTATCTGCTGTGTGTGGCCCATTGAGTTTCTCAATGTGGAGCAGAGACTGGCAATAGATGGCCCAGTGGCCCCAACCCTGCCTAAAGCTACTTTCCCCACCTAAATCACAATGTTGCTGGGTTACCACCAGTGCACAGTCAGCAACAGATACATGTAATGGGCCTGACAGGAGGTCCAGATGTTGGACATGAAATGCACAGTTCTCTCATGAGCGTGGGACAACTGTGTCTTCACATTATCCCTGGCAACCCTGTAAAATACAGGCAACATGATCTTGCTCAGCATGGAGTGAGCATGGAGCAGGTACCAGGGATAGGCATCCTGAAGTAGCCTTTGGAAACCAACATCTTCAATCATGGAGAAGGGGCAGCCATTAAAGCAAGCATTTCAGCAATGAGGTGAGTGACTCTCTTGCTAGCTTGTCGTTTTCCTCTCCCCAGGCATCCTAGTGCCAACCTCAATAAGCATCTCTGTCAGAGATGTTTGGCATCCCTTCCCTATCCCTACCATTGAACATTCAGGGACAGCAGCTGGAGGATGACTCACCCCCTGGCTGGCTGGTAGTGTCTGCTTGGGCACCCCAGCAGCAGCCTCTCCCCCCCCCAAAGCACTGCCTGGTGGTGTTTCTTCCACATGCTGGTAGTTGTGAGACGATTGTGATCTCTCCCATACCTGATCTGGGCCCTACACAGCTGGCACTGTGCAAAGCAGGGAACCTCTGTCAGCTGGAAGTACTTCTAGACATTGGAGGTGCAGAAGCACCCACGCTGACCAGATAGAGTTGCCTGGTCCCCTCATTGTTCTAGAAGGGGGATTTGAGGGGCATTCTTGGGGGGGACACCACAAGCCCTGCCCCAAGTGCAACCAACCATGGCCACCCCTCTCCCTCTCCTCTTGTGAGATTTAAAGGGTTTCATCTGATCAGCAAGGAGTATGTGGCCCAGCGATCAACTGGAGGGTTATTTTAATCTTTCAGGAGGGAGGGAGAGGGTCTGTTGCCATCTGCACACTCCACTTGCAAAAAGACCCTTTAAAAGTTCTTTTTGCGAGTGGGGTGGGTGCCACAGCGTTTTAAAAGTCCTTTTTGCGAGTGGGGTGGGTGCCACAGCGTTCAAAGCTGATTTCCCCACGGCACTTCGATGCTTGGGATTCAGGTTCATGTACCGCTGCCCCGCTGACTGCAAATGGGGTGGCGGCATGTGGAGCTGGCTGTGAGCGTACACATGTTAACCCTCTACTAAAGAGGAAAGGTTGTCTTTCTCCAGGCTAGGTGGCAACCCTAGCTGTAAATAGCTTAGTTGGAGTTAGGGTACTTTCAAGAGTGCTTTCTACCATATTGCCCTGCTTGTCAGTTAAGATCTGGTTGTCATCCACCTCACCTCCACAAGTTTTCCCAACTTTTAGTAATTTTGGGGAGGCATCTTAAGATTTTACCTTCCATTTTATTAGGTATCTATTATTTGATGTTAGTTTGCCTAACCTTAGGTTTGCTGACTACATGAAGAAAAAATGCCCTATACATTCAAAGGAGTCTTCTTTAGCAGGTGATGTTATTTACCTCTATCCCCTGAAATGTTTCAGCTGCCCATTTCCACACATTAAGCCTCTATTAAATGGAAAGTTTTTGACAAGCCTGTTGATAACCCCATCTGGCCTGCTCCTCTGATTACCTTGATTGCACACTGATTTTATTACTTTTATGCTGTTATCTTATTATTTTACTCTTGTTCTGTTTTTGATTAATGTCTATTGCTGCTGACTTGGTTCATTAGTAGTGCTGATTGGATGGGTTTGTTATTGGTTAGCTATTTCACATACAATTTTTTTGTTTGTTTGGCTTTAAGTCTTTCTTTGTTTCTGATTGTGTTGCAAGCTGTCCCTGGAACTTCTTTCTGGGTAGGGGTAAAAAAAAACCCTTAAAAATAAACAAATGAGACTTAGAGTGCCCTTTATATCATAGTAGCCAATGAGAACAATACTGAAATGTAAATCCTCTAGTTTCTGTAATACAGAGAACAGATAAACCAGGTGAGTGTTATTTTTAGCTAGATTATGCCTCCTGTTTTCTTGGGTATGGTGAAGATAACTATTGCTATGGTAACTGTACATCTATCGAATTACTTTATTAAATGAGTAAGTGCAGACCTCTTTCTGACTTGTATCCCTGGGTGGGATAGGATTACTCCTATCCCATGCACTGGCAAAGCACAGCATAAGATTGGCAGAAAATATTTATGTTAGTGTAGTGCCCCCATGCACTGGTGAGAGTTATCATCAGATTATCCTTTATGCTTCAGTAAAAGCTGGAAAACAGAATGGATTTGGCAACATTGCAAGGGAGAAGTAGAAGTCTGCCAAAACACTGTGGTCACCCAGAAGTTTGTTTAGCATGAACAATGATTCAACATTACATTTGGAAAAGTTGTGATGCAAGTTAAAATAGTCCCATTTGACTCAACCGGAAGCCCAGTTGTAGAGTAAGATAGTGTCCCTACAAATATTTATATTTTTGTCACTGGCTCTCTACTTTTTTAAAGCAAAATGGAAATGGGAGTTTTCAGGGAAATCCAGCAAGAATGAAATCATCTCTATGTGGATAATGTATTGTTTAAATTTTAAAATTTATTTTACAGATTTATACCCTACCTTGCTTCACTTAATAATGGCCACAAAAGCAGATAACAAACTAAAGCATATAAAATAAAACCACATCTTAAAAACCATTAAAACCAACAAAAACACATCTTTAAAACAATTAAAACTGGAGCTAAAATACATACAAAACATGAAAAACAACAACTAAAACACTGGGCATAACACCCCCACACATACACATAGAATCTCCTCTTTGAGCTTTGACCCCACAACTATGACAAATTAGAGAAAGGTTGGATATTACTGAATAGAAACAGTAATAATTCAGAATATGTTAGAGTACTGAGAAACAATGATACAGGCTGCGATCACACACACAATAAATAATCCACTTTCAAACTGGATTTTGCTAGTTCACACAGTAAAAATCCAGTTGGAAAGTGCATTGAAAGTGGATTTTTGAATGTTTGTGATCACAGCCTGACAGTTAATCAAAATAGCTGAGAAATATGCATAAAGAAACTTGTATGTTAGCTTTTGAATCAATCCAGCTGCTCCTGTTGCTAAAACATTGTAATAAAGGTTTGAATAGTATATGTTTTCCCCCTCAAAACAAATTGTTCATTTAAAAAGGAATTGATTAAAAGTATCTTTTTAACTTCCCATGCCTATTAAACTTGTATGGAGATGGATGCATTCAGCAATTTGTCCCTAAACTAACACTTCAGAATAAGTTTATACAATGCAGGTAGTGCATACTCAGAAGTATACTTTACAGAAAAGTTCTGAGTGGTGGCAGCATAAATTGAAGTAGAGGCAGTCAGGGGGTGGTGTATCCTATCCGGCTATACTACCTACATGAAAAAGGCAGTAGCAGTCTGAAGTGCTGCTGCCCTGATTTAAAAAATAGGCTCAGAGACAGGGGATTGGATCTCACCAAGCTTTAGAGCAGATGAAAATGGAATAACAGGTCCAATCTGAACAACAAAGAAATGCATCATGGGACCTGCATAGACAAAAGTCATGTGGGACAGGAGGAAGAAGAAGAGATTGCATTTATACCCTGCCCTTCACTACTCGAAGGAGTCTCAGAGTGGCTTACAATCTCCTTTCCCTTCCCCTCCCCACAACAGATACCCTGTGAGGTAGGTGGGGCTGAGAGAGCTCTCCCAGGAACTGCCCTTGAGAGAACAGCTCAGAGAGAACTTATGACTGACCCAAGGTCACCCAGCAGATGTATGTGGAGGAGTGGGGAATCAAACCTGGTTCTCTCAGCTTTGAGTCCGTGATCCTAACCATTACACCAAACTGGGCAAGATTGAGTGGGGGGGGGAATGGCTGGATCCAGTCTACTAACTTGCCCAAGGTCACCCAGTAAGCTTCGTATAAAGTTTGAAACAAGGTATCCAAGACCTCTAACACTGTAAACACTAACTACACAATACTGATATAACTTCAAATACAACGTGATTCTGTTTTGAACAGAAATAGACAAAGGATACTAATATTCTCAACACTTGGATTCCAGAGATTGAATCTGGGACCTTCTGCATGCAAAGCCACTGCTTTAGCACTGAGTCACAGTCCCTCCCCACTTTAGCTTGCCAGGGCTTGACTGGCCATGGACGATTCTCACTCCTCCAGAAGTGCGTGTGCATAGGTGTGTGCTTCATGTGGTAGCATATTTAGGGAGGAGGTGGAAAAGGAATTATCTGGCCTAGAGACCTGAAGCTAACCTTGCAAGGCTGCCCACAGAAATGCTGGAGAGGAGACCAAAAAAATGCCAAACATTAATCTTGGAGCACATGGACATACATTTTGTGTAATTATTTTTGCTTGTGGCAAGGGTGCAGAGTTCTGTTTTCCTGGCTATGGAAGTCATTTTTACATGCAGTGAACCACAATATCTTCTATAAGGAGCAGAATAATACTTTGAATTAACCAAATGCCACATTATATTTCTGAGAAGGCCTCATTTCCTTAAGATGTTATTATCCACAATCGACCCTGATGTCACATTATCTGAGCACTGTCACTATCATTATGATTTGCCATTGCGGTAAATATTTTTGGCTTTGACTGCATGTGTTAATTACATCATATGGCAAGTCTCAGTATTAAGGGGGGGGGAAGCAAGAGCTTATATAAAGAACCCATGCAAAGCTTTAGATAAAAGATACAGAAGTATAGAAGTAAGCTGAGAAGAGTGTTCTTATGAATGCTTTAATTGTTTGGAGGCCAAAGGAAATGAGAGAGGGGGAAAGACCCCAATCTCACTCACTTTTGTTCTTTGATCCACTGATTAACATTTGCAAGCACTAACTCACTTTTCTGATTGAGGCGACTGTTGTCACTTCGTGCTGCTTCCAGAGCCGGGCACAAAGTTTCCAGCTGTGGATGCAGACAGATCAAAGCTTATGATGGACTCCCTAGAACACAGTCTATCTGGAATACTAATAATAGTCTGTACTACTTGTAAAGAATCAAGTCATTTTTCTCCACTCTTTCAAATAATCAGGGTTTCCTTGTACATGCTATTAATTGATTCAATATGCTGGAAGGAATGTCTGAACTTTTCCCACGCCTTACATTTACCCGTTTATTATAATATACATTAGTCTACCTCCAGAGGTTGTTTTAATTGAAATCAGGTTTATTTTATAAAAATGGATTGATTACAACTTTTCTTTTTAAATGTTGTATTCTTTGTCTCCCGCTAATACACATTTGAATCACTATATCTGAAGGTCAGTTTTGTGCTCATGATTCAGTATTATAGTAGAAACCCCCAACAAAACACAGGAGGACAAGGGGAATGGTAGTAGAGTAATACAGCACCATTGACCAAAAGTAGCTACCTTTCCTAGTAATGTAAGTGAACAAATCCTAAGCAAGTAAGTGTCATTTTATTCAATGGGTCTTACTTCCAGGGAAGTGTTTTTAGGATTACAGCCTCAATAAGTGGAGGATGCGCAGAATCTTCAGACAGCTTCTGGGGCAACTGGGTACTTCCTCTGAAAACCTAGGCACTCATTTGTAAACTGAACTACTGAACAGCTCATTTGTATATGAAGTATCAGACATTCCTAAAGATGGCTTGCCTTCTTGTCTCCACGATCTAGATTTCTTCAAGGAGGCTACAAAACTTGTAGGAAACAAAGACTGGAGAGTTTCAATAATCAGCTGACTGGCAGAAGGTGTCAATCCCTTCTTAAGGCCCAGGGGCCTGCAGCACTTCTCATCTTTACAGATTTTGTGCTTCTCAACCCTGCAAAAATAATAGTTGGTTTTATGCTTATACTTACATTGCCAACAAAACAGTACAGGAGTTGGTGATTGAAGTTAACCAGAGATTCACTGATTTCAGTGATTAAAATGATTGTAACTTCATTAAAAGACCTTGTGCAGTTCCGCAGGGCCTGTAAGACGGAGCTCTTCTGCCAGGCCTTTGAGTAGGAGCCGCTGCCGCCACTATTCCACCATTTTGGCATTGTCCTACCTGTTGTTTCTCGCATATAGGGCAATTATCGCCTGGCAGAATGCGCGTAGAACAGCGCTACTGGAGACTGCGCTAGAGACAGCTGGCTGCCGCACTGGGTTCACTGATCCCGTCTTGGGTGATTTATATGTAAGAAGACTAGAGCACTTTAAATATTGTATGGTTTTATTGTGTGTTTTAATGTGGTTTTGTTTTATTGTATTTTATCTATTTAATGCGGCTTTTGCCGTATGTTTTTGCCCTGAGCTGTTGGGAGGGCGGGATATAAATCTATAAATAAATAAATAAATAAATAAATTACAAATGTGAATGTTTCTCTTTTAAAAAGGCTAGAACATGTAAAATAATATTAAAGGAAGAAGATGATACACTAATTCATATTAAGAAACATGTGGCAAAATGTACTATTCTTTATCAGGCAGTTTACCTCAATAATAAGTCATCAGCAACATCCACTCGTGGACCTCCTGATGGCAACTGGATTTTGGCCACTGTGTGACACAGAGTATTAAACTGGATGGGCCATTGGCCTGATCGAACATGGCTTCTCTTATGTTTTTATGTTCTTAAAGGTAAAGGTTTCCCTTGCTCAAAAGCCAGTCGAATCCGACTCTAGGGTTGCAGTGCTTATCTCCATTTCCAAGCCGAAGAGCCAGCGCTGTCCAAAGACGTTTCCATGGTCATGTGGCCGGCATGACTAAACACCAAGGTGCACAGAATGCTGTTACCTTTCCCACCGAAGCAGTACCTTTCTTGCTTTCGAACTGCTAGGTTGGCGGGAGCTGGAACCAGAGACAGGAGCTCACTCAGTCATGCGGCACTCAGGTCTCGAACTGCTGAACTACCAACCTTCCAGCCTGCAGTTCAGCGTCTTAACCACTTGAGCCACCACAGCACCACCTTATGTTCTTACAAATTAATAACTGAAATAGAATGTTTAGCTTCAATTGGGAAGACATGAGTTCAGATTCCAGCTTAGCTACAAGTTTACTGGCTAGCAGTGCCATACCTAGCCTATTTGGCACCCAGGGTGGATAATTTTTTTTCAATACCCCCCTATTTCTTTTGCCATCAAGTCACAGCTGACTTATGGTGATCCCGTAAGGAAGGGGTGTCAAACTCATTTGTTATGAGGGTTGGATTTGACATAAATTGGACTTTGTTGGGCAGGGCCATGTGTGTCATAAAATGTAATGCCAGGTAGCACAGATACAAACTTCATAAAGGACACAGACAAACACAATTAAAGGTATTATAGCAGCTATTCCATTGGAGCCCCACATTAGGAGGGTGTGTGTGTTTAAAACGAATATTTCTCTGTAAAACTGATGTTCCTTGAATTTGTTCAACTCTATATTTTAACCGTGGTTAGTCCCAAACCTCCTCCCCTAAAATATAAACTACGATAATAAATGGTCTGAACCCAGGGCCCAGGGGAAGAACATGAAATGACTGAGCATTGCAAGCTTCTCCCCACCCTATCCAGGTCTACCCAGAATGGCAGTGGCTCTCCAGGGTCTCCGGTGTGTGTTTTTTTTTTACAGCATGGTTTGAGATAATAATTTTGGGTGTCCTCTTCAGCCCTTGTTCTCCTATTATTCCTTTGGAGCTCCACACTAGGAGGGTATGTGTGTTAAAACTGATATTTCTCTGTGAAACTGGAGTTCCTTGAGTTTGCAGAACTCTATATTTTAACCCTGGCTAGTCCCAAACCTCCACCTCATTGCCCATAAAAGTTCCTGCCTAAATTGGAAAGGTGGGAGAATAGTGGGATTTTGCAAAGCAAGTTTTAAAATAAAAAAGAAGCACAAGGACCACAGCAGAAGGACCCCCTCTCTAGTTCCTACCTGTGAGGAGGACTATGGAGGCCAGGAGCAGTGGCTGGGAAGTTCGGCAGCCCTGCTCTCTGCTTCCTGCTCTCAGAGGCAGCCCCACCCTCTGCTCCAAGGCAGCTTAAGATCAGAACAGTGAGGATGGGCCGGGGACAAGGGAGAGAAGAGAGCCCCACTTCCAAGCTGGCTAAAGGCCTGGGTGGGCCAGTTCTGGCCCATGAGCTGTAGGTTTGACACCCCTGCCATAGGGTTTTCAAGGCAAGAGACGTTGAGAGGTAGTTTGCCACTGCCTGCTTTTGTGTCAGCCCTGCTTAGTTTCTGAGATTTGAGGAGATCAGGCTAGGCTGGGGCTATGCAGGTCAGGGCCCCTCCTTTACATGACAAAATTATTTTCAGTCATAATCATGAAATAAAACAATAACAATGGTCAGAAAATAGATTCAGGTGGGTAAACATGTTGGTCTGAAGCAGCAGAACACAGTTGGTTTTAAAGGTGCCACTGGACCCAACCTTTATTTTAATGGCCAGAAAAGAAACAGTAATGTGACAGTGAAAACAGTATTTTATTTAACTTTGTATATATAATCATGCCAGTAAAAAAAAATAATCAAATTCCAACATACTATTACTTCACAAGAGCCAGCATGGTGTAGTCGTTTAAGTGTTGGACTAGGACCTGGGAAATTCAGGTTCGACTCCCCACTTATGCTATGGCTAATTAATAGGAAACAGAGAGTGAGTATAAATGGGCAATTTTCACAGTGGAGGGTGGTAAGCAGTGGGGTACCACAGGGATCAGTACTCAGTCCGATGCTTTTTAACTTGTTCATTCATTATTTGGAGTTGGGAGTAAGCAGTGAAGTGGCTAAATTTGTGGGTAACACGAAATTGTTCAGGGTGGTGTAAACCAGTGAGGATTGTGAGGCACTCCAAAGGGATCTGTCGAGGATGGGCGAGTGGGCATCAGTGTGGCAAATGGGGTTCAATGGGGCCAAGGGCAAAGTGATGCACATTGGGGCCAAAAATATCTAACTATAAATACATGTTCTTGGGGTCCAAACTGGTGGAGACTGACCAAGAGTCATAGTAGATAACTCACTGAAAATGCCAAGACAATGTGCAAATGCAATTTAAAAAGGCCAATGCTATGCTGGGGATTATTAGGGAGGGAATTGAAAACAAATCAGCCAGTATTATAATGCCCCTGTAAAAATCGATGGTGCAAACTTATTTGGTACACTGTGTGCAATTCAGGTCACCACACCTCAAAAAGGATATTATAGCATTGGAAAAAGTGCAGAAAAGGGCAACTAGAATGATAAAAGGGCTTGAACACTTTCCCTATGAGGAAAGGTTAAAGCACTTAGGACTCTTTAGCTTGGAGAAACAATGACTGAGGGGTGACATGATACAGGTTTATAAGATTATGCATGGGATAGAGCACATAGAGAAATAAGCACTTTTCTCCCTTTTGGACAATACCAGAACTCATGGGCACTCAATGAAATTGCTGAGCAGTCGGATTAGAATGGATAAAAGGAAGTACTTCTTCACCCAAAGAGTGATTAACACATGAAATTCACTGCCACAGGAGGTGGTGGCAGCTACAAGCATGGACAGCTTCAAGAGGGAACTGGATAAACATATGGAGCAGAGGTCCATCAGTGGCTATCAGATAGGAACTCTCAGTCTGGGGCAAGTGATGCTTGGCGAGGGGCAACGGAGGGCTTCTAGTGTCCTGGCCCCACTGGTGGACCTCCTGGCACCTGGTATTTTTGGCCACTGTGTGATGGAGTGTTGGACTGGATGGACCATTGGCCTTATCCAACATTGGCTTCTCTTATGTTCTTATGTTCATGGAAGCTTGCTGGGTGACCTTGGGCCAGTCATATTACTCTCAACCTAGCCCTGCCTAACTTGGATGTCCCCAGGACAGCCTGATCTTGTCAGATCTGAGAAGCTAAACAGGGTCAATGTGGAGACAGGGAATGACAAACCACCTCCAAACATCTCTTGCCTTGAAAACCCTGCAGGGTTGCCATAAGTCAGCTGTGACTTTATGGAGAGAAAAAAATCCCCTCACACCACTCTTGATCTGAGCAGGCACTTGGGAGGGCTTCTGTTCTCCATTTTGAAGCCCAAGAGCTGACCATCCCAAACATCTACAAGTAATTTTTGAGAACTAGGAGTTTGCCTTTACAGTAATTTTTACTAACACCAGTCAAAGGATCACAAAATAGTGATCACAAGCTTCACTACCCCCCACAAAAAAGGTGTCCCCATTCTCCATTGTTTCCAAAGGTCTAAAGTCAAAACAGAGAATCTTTGCAGTAGAAACTGAAGGTGGGGGGCAGTTTTGCAAGCCCAGCAGAACCAGGGCATGTACCGAGTACCCAGCAGTACCAGTGCAATCACAGAGTGCCCATCAGAACCCAGTTCCATTGTGGTAATGCCAGGTGATGCCGAGCACAGAAGCACAGTCCAAGCAGGGGAAGGTGGTTGGAAGTCCAGCAGAACTAGTGCAATGTACAGTGCCCAGCAAATTCAGTGCCATTGTGGCAATGCCAGCTAATGTCAAGTACAGAATCACAGTCAGAGCAGGGGGAGGGGATTTGAAAGCCCTGAAGAACCAGTGTAATGGTTAAATAGGATTAATTCAAACAGCAGATCACTGTGACAAATCTTATTTTAAATACCCCTACAATTTAAGTAGTAAACGAGAGTCTATAGGTATAAAGTACTGAGGCTGATGCGTTGCAGAGTGATTACAGCTCATACTTTATTTGTTACATTCCAATACTGAGATGCTTTAGCCACCTCGCAGGCCGGCTTATATTCCTGAATCACACCACACCCGTGATAGGATATTTACAATGCACCCCTAGGCCCAGAGGTCCCTTCTAGGATCCTAGCCTCCCGATAGGTGCATGCTAGGATCCATTCTGGTTATTGTCTTTGGAGATGAAGCTCGGGCCCTTTGCCTGACCACATGTTGACCCGACCGCGTGCGCGGACTTCCCTGGGTACGCAACAATAGGGCAAAACAGGCTCAGCCTTCCAACCTAAAAAGAGGACATTTTCATCAGGTTTTTTTAAAAAGAACCCAAAAGAGGGTGGACACCAAAAAAAGACGGCATGTCCTCTAAAAAGAAGACATCTGGTAACCCTAGATGATGAGTTCTTGAGACCAAGAAGTAAAAATAAAAGGGGGGGCACAGAAAAATTAGGTGAAGGGAGACAGAAATGAATGAGAAACGTGAAAAAGAGGGATAGAAATTAACAGAGGGAAAAGTTGGTTCATCTTGCTGCAACACCCTAACTATTGCTTTGCAAAATCTGGCTGAGCTGAGCACAAGGAAAAGAAGGGAGAAAGATTAGATTAATGGTGAAAATGACTTGCAGACTGGCAATTGGTTGTTGTTAAGCAAGTTTTCTTCAGTCTTAGAGAAGGGAAGTGTAGTTGATCCCTGCTATGCTCAGACGTCCCTACGCCCCTTGTGGCTATAGCCAGAACTGCATTTTAAAAAGGAAAGATGTTCAACTAGATGCAGCATGACGCTGGTTTCTAGGGCCCTTTCAATAGCCTTCCTCAAACTGTGCCTGGGGCAGAGTGCATCCCCTGCCCTGCCCTTGGTATGCCACTGCTGGCTAGCCTTGTGCAAAGCACTTTCATCCTAACCAGATCTATCCAGTACATTCTTATCTCACCTTTCCCCAAGGAGCTCAGGGTAGTCTATATGGTTCTCCCTTATTCATTTTATCTTCACATCATTCCTGTGACTTAGAAAAGGTTGTCTTGTCCAGTTTTCATCTAGTATGCTTCATGGCAGAATGGAGATTTGAATCCAGGCATCATAGGTCCTTGGCTGCACTAGCTGGTATACCATACTGTACTTGTTGTCTTGGTTGTTTCATGCACCTCTTATGGTACTGACAGAAAAATGGCATACACATTTTTAAAACTGCTGAAGAAACAGGCTGCCTTGCAGGACTGGTGGGAGGCTAAATTATGACAACTTCAGTAGTGATACCACTGAGTCCTTAAAGCAAAGCAGGATCCAAATGGGATTTTATGTCATCTCTTTTAAACTATTTTTCAATAAAATATTGTCAAAGAAGGAAACAATCAAATGTATACAATGACAATAATATCAGTAACATTTTAATCCAGATAATGAACAACTTCAAGCAGTAGTGACAAACAGTAATTACAGCTCTGACAGAGTGATCCTAAAGCAGTGTGTGATAGGAGAAGGCTTCAGTGGTAGCAGCAGTACTGGGCCATGTTTTGTGAGAATGTACAAGACTTCATACAATCCAAAATGTTATTTGAAATAGCGTTTATTTCTGGAGATTTGAGAAACAACTCCCACTACACACACCCATCACATCAAATAAATGAGTGGCCAGAGAAGTATTTAGGAAGTGCCTAAAAGTACTTGGTGAATTCTCTGTAGGTGAGGTAAATTACAGTAATGTTTAGAAGTACCACCTTCCTCAAGCATGCTGTGGAAGTACACACCTCTCCTCTGCTTTGGTAAATAAGATGAAATAACCTTGTCCACGCATGAGAACTAAAAAGGAGACCATAGGTAATAAGAATACTATTCATTTCCCTGAAAGGGGAAGTAATGATTTTGGTGGTTAAGTTTTAAGTGTACACATTTGTAACAGTGTATGAAATTTAGACTGGAGGAACAATTTCATTTTAGAATATTTCATTTCAGAGAAAGTAGCCAGAAAGTGTTAATTTGCTGTTTGAGAGTAGAGTTAACTGAGTTTCTCCATGTTCCCCCAAACCTTAGTTAGATTTTACTGGAACTAATAATACACAGACCTCAACCTGCTCTTAGTTTCCCATGGAAAAGGAAGGCTATGTTCTAAAGCTTCTACTAGGGATGGGTATGAATCGCAGTTTTGCAGTTCAGTTCATGGTTTGTGGCTAAACCATGAACTGAACTGCAACCTAATATGCCAGTTTGCAACCTGAACCAGTTCATTAGTCATTTAAAATTTAAACCCCTGCTTTCTGCTCCCTGTGGCTTTTCACGGAAAGCAGAAAGCTTCCCATAGTTTTTTTGAGGGGAACAGAAAGCAGTGGTTTAAATGGCTCTGAACCATTTAAACCAAACAGCTGAGCAGCAGGGAGCTCCCCGCCAGTCAGCTGGTTTTCACGAAGAGCAGAAAGCAGGGGTAAACAGGATTGTGGACTGCTTCTCTCCTAAGTAGCAACTTTTGGAAGAAGAATACTTTTGGATTATTCCTTTGCAGTAGCAGGACATACAGAAAAGAGAATCCCTGCACTGTTTATTTCCAGTTATATTGTCTCTTGTTATTGTATGAACTTTGTAGTGCATCATTTGTATACATTTTGACTACTTCTGTTTATTGTTCATTAGTATGATTATTACACAAAATAATATGTATTATATAATCAAAATAATTTCCTTTCCTTTTTGGATTTTGTACACAGTATTTTCTTTTGTTTTGGATTTTTTCCACCATGGTCCCTATTTTTGTCCTGCTAGCCTGTGACTAAGGCATCTGAAACAATCTGGTTCTACTGAGTGAAAATAAATGAAAATAATTTTATTAAACTATCTATAGAATGAAACAAATATAAACTTTTCCCTCCCAAATAACAGCAGGTTCTTGAAACAAAGGCTTCTCTGAATTTGAACTATTTCTTTAAAAAATGTTGTTAAAAATAGACAAAATAAATCCCTGTAAAACTAATGTAATTTCTTTCCAACATTGTTCAAAATACTGGGATGACACTAGTGACATCTAAAAGTTTGGAGTGCAATAAATCTCCTAATATTATGCATAAAAGCCTCTTACAGTATTAGTGTGGGTAATATATAATGGAAGAGACAATATATATCTAATTAAAATCAAATCAAAATAATACCCTCTTTACTCTTCTGAGAGCCATCTGTTATGCATATTAATGTTATATAATAGATTACACTAATGCTGCAGAAGCAATTTACTTTTTCTGAAGTATCTTTAAAACATTACCATGTATTATTAAACCAGACACAATTTATTTCTAGTTGCTTTCATAATTATGTGAAATTAAAAAAGAGGGCTTAGCATCTGACAAGTTATGATTACCTGATGTTCTGACAAAAGAAGATAAAATATGCCATGTCGATGTTGACACAAATACAGTGATTGCTAAATTTGAAAAATGTTACCAGTATGAGCTGAGTAATTTCTGAGGTGATAATTTAAACACCTGAAGTATTTATCTCAA
The DNA here is from genome assembly GCF_001447785.1 of Gekko japonicus. Taxonomy (NCBI): domain Eukaryota; kingdom Metazoa; phylum Chordata; class Lepidosauria; order Squamata; family Gekkonidae; genus Gekko; species Gekko japonicus. The sequence continues at coordinate 102,019 of NW_015169197.1, forward strand.
AAGTTGTTGCCCTTCTCCACCCCTAAAACAGAATGTGGAGAATACTGGCTTTATATAAGGAACATGAAAGAACTCAGTGACTTATCAAAATTTTAATCCAGGAACTTTAAAAAACTGCATCTGTAGTACTTGGCGAAGAGAAGTATTGTTCACTTTAATATTAATCATTTATGTAGCACTCATGCACTATATTAACCCAGCACGGTCATCTCAAGTTGCAACAAAGAAATACCATACTGGACAGCCTGCTCTGGTGAGAAGAGTGAAGAAGTATGCTAATGGAGAAACCCCAGGCAAGACCACTCAGTGGGCTTTGGATTGTCATGTAGGTCTAACCTTAAATAAAGGTTGAGTTAAAAGTTCAAGAGAACTGGGGGCTTTTGTGGAGATGAAAGTTTTAAGATCATAAGAAGAGCCATGCTGGATGAAACCAAAGGCCCATCAACTGTACCATTCCAGTGGCCAACTGGCTGCCTCTAGGAAGCCCACAGGCAGCATGACTGCAACAGCAGCCTCCCACCTATGGTCCCTCTCAACTGATTTAAAGAGGTGTACTACCTCTGGAACTGGAGAACGTAGATAGCCATCAGGACTAGCAGTCATCATCACTAGTAGCCACTGACAGACCCATCCTCCATGAATTTGTCCACTCCCCTTTAAAGCCTTCTAAGTTGGTGACCATCACCACAGCCTGTGGCAGCGAGTTCCACAATTTAACTTGTGTGAAGAATTACTTCCTTTCATCTGTCCTGAAACTCCCACCCTTCAGCTTCAGTGGATGATCCTGGATTCTAGTATTATAGGAGAGGGAGAAAAGCTTCTTCCTGTCCACTCTCTCCACACCATGCATAGTTTTATAAACTGCTATAATGTCTTCCCTTACTCACCTTTATTCTAAGCTAAACAGCCCTAAGTGTTTTAACCACTCCTAGGGCAGTTGCTCTAGCCTCCTGATCTCTTTCATTGCTCTTTTCTGCATCTATTCAATCTCTACAGTATCGTTTTTCAAGTGCAGTGACTAGAACTGTAGACAGTATTCCAAGAGTGATCTCACCATAGTTTTGTATAAAGACAGTAAGTATGATAGTGGCAGTTTTATTCTCTATTTCTGTTCTAATTATGGCCAGCATGAAATCTGCCCTTTTCACAGCAGGGCACCATTCTTTCTTGTAATTTTAAACAAGATGCCCGAATGAGGGCAGAAGTTACTACTTTCACTCTGTTTCACTTCAGACATAACCAAGAGGTCAAATATCATTGTGTACATGGCAGCATCATAAAACCAAATCAACATGAGGGCAGGCTAGATCTTAGAAACTAGGCAGGGGTCCTTTCCACATTTGCCAGCAACTCCAGATTTGCTCAGTGGTCAAGTCGAGGTGATTTAAGTCAACAGCAAAGCTGCATCCAAATAACTCAGGGCAACAGCAGGCTGAAACCGGGCTGACCACTGAAGGGAGGTAATGTAATGCAGAATGGGGGGGAGGGAATCCGGAATAAAAAGCTGAATTTGGTTTTAGTGCAGAATTGCTTGGAGGACACTGCAGTGAACATGGATTAAAAGGAGAGTGTGGAAAGGGCCAGGGTTGGTCTTGGCTAGTATTTGGAAGGGCAACCTCCAAGGAATACCAGGGTCATGACATAGAGACAGGCAATGGCAAACCACTTCTGAAACATCCCCTGCCTTTAAAACAAGTCTAGCTCAGTTAAAAATGAAGAAAAAATGGTGGCCTGTAACTGGCAAGTTCATTGCTGTTATTGGTAAATGGGAAGTCCACTTTAAGCATTTTCACAGCCTCCCTCTGAAATCACTCAGAGGGGGGGAGGCACTTTACAACCTGGAAAAAATAGTGATTTCATAGAGTTTATGTACTATAAATATTAATAAATAATTGAGAGGTACAAACAACTGTTTTGTCTGGACTGCCTCACTTGGGACTGGTTGCTGTAGCTCTTTTCTCAGTGCCTTTCTTTTCTTTTGTAATATCAATGATTTCAATAGCACTACGTCGTCTACAATTTTTATTCCATTAAACCTTACAGAAATACTGTGAGCATTGTAACCCAGAGGATTTGAACATGGATCTGAACATCTAACAGTCAAGAGTAAAATCACTATATACAATAACTATACTTAATTCTTTTTCAGAACTAGAGAGTGGCTTAAAGTTATTGATTTTAGCAGGCCTAATCAGAAACGTTTTAACAGATAAAATTAGGAAACCACTACATATACAACTTTGGGCATCTAAGTTCAAAGTACCCTCAATCACTTTTCTATTATCTTTAGAAAAGTTTTTGAAATCTCAAAAAACAGGGGAAAAGTTAGTATCCTTTTTCAAATGATAAATGTACAACCATTTGTAGAATTACTTTATTATGGAGCACTCATAAAAATTATTGAAGTATAAAATATGACTTGTAAAGAATTACATAATTTAATAATGAAATTTTTGACTCTAGTAATTACTTACTTTAAATCACAAGCAATGTATCACCAGTGCCATGTAAAAGTAATTGTGGAATTAGTAATTCATTACTTAGTGAAGTGACACTTAAAAAAAACTTTTAATGGCTCAGATTGATCATTTTAGAGAATGATGTAAGGCACAGAATAGTTAGCATTCTGAGAAAACTTCTTATGAGGGAGTTCATTTGCTGATGAATCAAACAGACTTTGGAACACAGTCCTCACACACTGGTGATGGGTGAGTTGAGTGCACAGCCATAAGCAGCTTTTCCATCCAAATGAATAAGAATTATGCTGGAGCATAGATGTGATAAAGCTCCCATTCATTCCACCTGAGGCTGCACCATAGAAATACTTTCTGGATTATGTCCCTTATTCTTTTATTTTTAGCTTCCTTCACAAGAAATAGTAGAAGTGCATCTTATGTCTCACATGGAATTTATTGAATTTCCCAGTATGGTTGATATGATATGTAATATATTATATGACAAAGAACAATGTTAAAGGGAAATGAATAAGAATTATGCTGGAGCATAGATGTGATAAAGCTCCCATTCATTCCACCTGAGGCTGCACCATAGAAATACTTTCTGGATTATGTCCCTTATTCTTTTATTTTTAGCTTCCTTCACAAGAGATAGTAGAAGTGCATCTTATGTCTAACATGGAATTTATTGAATTCCCCAGTATGGTTGATATGATATATAATATGACAAAGAACAATGTTAAAGGGAAATTCTCAGTAACTGCATATGGTATTTTAAGGATGAGCATAATATGATACCTTGGATCAGTCTTAGTTTTTGCAGTGTACACTAGTTGTGGTTTTATAGCCATCTTCTATAGCAGCCCCATGTAGACCACATTATATTAACCTAGATGTTATCAAATCATGAAGGCCAAGAAAGGGTGCAGCTGGTATGTTAGGTACATCTACAGATGTAACAGTCACTTCTTGTCAAAACTGTCATTTGAATATCATGTAGTAATGCTAGATCAAGGAGCACGCTATCCCCTGAACTTGCATAATCCCAGCTGGAAGAAGGCCGTCCACCCACATTTAGCTCAACAAGATCACCAAGATCAAAATGTAAGGACATAAGAACATGAGAAGAGCCCTGCCGACCAGTGGTCCTCTAGCCCAGCATCCTGTCTCAGACAATAGCCACCCGGTTCCTCTGGAAATCCAGCAACAGGGCATTGAGGCTGAGGCCTTCACCTGATGTTGCCTCCTGGCACTGGTCTACAGAGGTGAACTGCAATTGAGCGTGGAGGTTCCCTTTAGACACCTTGGCTAATAGCCACTGATCAACCTAGCCTCCATGAATCTGTGTAATCCCCTTCCAAAGTCATCTATGCCTCTGGCATTTTATCCAGACTAAGCTTCGGTTTAATGTCCCTCATCATGTCCTCATTTAAGGATTCAGACATATGATGTTCAGGGATTCCACTGCCTCACCAGGGTTTGAGAACAAGAAATATAATTATCCCTGCAGTTTCATTACCCAAAGACTCTCATCATACCTGGTCTTCAGTGAAAGAGAATTTAGGAACAACTGTCAAGTCAACAGAACAAAGTTTGAGTCCAGTGGCACCTTTAAGACCAATAAAGTTTTATTCTGGGTATAAGCTTTCATGTGCACTGGACTCAAACTTTGTTCTGTTGCTTCAGACCAACACTGCCAGCCACTTGAATATGTGTCAAGTGCCTGGCCAGCTCCCCATTCAACAGGTTACCTGAACATCACCAGGGTTTCTTGCAGCCACACCTGTAAAAACTCATAAACAAAACTGAAAGTCAACCGGAATATTAGCATATGAGGCTGGATCACATCATGTCTTAATATGCAAACCTGGTTATTATAGTTAATAGCAATCATCAACCTCTATGACATCAAGAGCACTTTTTCTACTTGCTATGATTCATTGCTCATGCCCAGTACTGCCAGGAGCCTCATGCATGAACACGAAATGTAATACATGAAATCACCTTCTGAGTTCTTTGCTTTTGCTGCTGACATGCAGTCCCTGAACTCCTACGACTCTACTTCAGCTACCAAAATTTGTTCTCTAGTGTGATTAATAGAGATTTTGATGCTTCCTCCTCGGATTTCGATCCCATGTGGCTCTTTAATTCTCTGGTCTTAATCTTCTGTTTTTTAGGATCATATTTATTATGTATTAAGCATACTTTGGGAGGGAAAACCACAAGGTACAACCTGATCTCATCATATCTCGGAAGCTAAGCAGGGTCAGCCCTGGTTAGTACTTGGATGGGAGCCCCCCAAGAAAGGCTGCAGAGTAAGGCAATGGCAAACCACCTCTGCTTCGCACTTGCCTTGAGGACCCCTTGCTGGGGTTGCCATAAGTCAGCTGTAACTTGACGGCACTTCACACACACACACACACACACTTGACTAAACACTTGTACACAGAAAAATTTGGACACTGGATGTACAAACAGAAACTGAAAAAAGAAGCAGGAGGTGATTGTGCAATTAATGTAAGATTTTCGGAGAGTGCTGCTCTCTTTTCTCTGATTCTACTAATCTGAATTAAGTCATTTTGGACAAATGAGTGAAAGTGGAGCACCTGAGAAGGCATTGTGTTGCCTCTGTGGGCATAATAACTATTTCTCTGTAACTAACAATATTTTTTCTTTGCTACATTGCTGTGGGGAACAGGGATGGAACCCAAGTCACAAGTTGCCTGCATGGCTTTAATAAAACCCAGGCGTCCCAGCAAGCTCACTGTGAAAAGCACAATTTCTAAGTCACTTTTCTCCACATCCATAATGCAGCACCAGACTTATCTTCTTGACTAAAAAAGTTCCACAGCAAAGTCATGCTATGGTTATAAAACAAAACTGAAGAGTTATAGACATGCATCAACACTGGGAGTAGAAAATAAAGCACTACTTTTTAATACAACTGTAGCATCAAGTTTTAAATCACACAGTCCTTCAACACAGATCTATAAATACTTCACCTGAAACATCCAGCAGATATACATTTGAAAATATCAGGGCAATAATTGTTTGCTTAACAGTGGAAGAGCATATAAAGATATTTGTGTGTTTGATCTTAAAAACACTTGCTCTGGAATTGTGTAAATTTAGCAACTAAGGTCACTGATACTAGTCCTTGCTAAGTCATTCAAGCATGGAAGCCTAAAAACCAAGCTACGCATTGTTGTGTACTGCCTCTTTAAGAGGCTATCCCAGTAGGCCTCAGAGCAAGCAGTGTAGAGTAGAAGGGACTCGGTGCTTCTCTTCCCAGTCTCCCTACTAGCATCCTGCAGCAGTGTAGGGCCTACTAAGAATCTGCAGAACCCGGCCAGGACTCACCACAGAAACGGCTGCACTGGGCCATATAGAATAATATGATGTAAGTCAACCCACCTCTTGGGACCATTGTGCAGAAATACTATCTTACTATCTACAAGCTAATAAGATCGAAGGAGCAGAACAAGAGTGTGCAATTTTATTGACTGCGGAGCAAAAACTTTTGCTATTGTTTGTTCTTTGACGGCACCTGCTGCACCAAGTACAAAAACGTATGATGAACTGATAGCTCTGTTGAAGACACATTTTTGCCCAACGCCATCTGTTATTTCACAGAGGTTCTACTTTTTAAGCATTATCAGCAAGCTAGTGAAAATATAGCAACATACATTGCAGAGCTCCATTACCTTGCTGAACATTGTGAATCTAGGAGTCTTCTGGAAGGCTTTTTACGAGATCGACTCATCTGGAGAGTTGATGAGGCCATCCAGGGGTGCCTCCTCTCTGAACAGTTTATGACTTTTGCTGCAGCACAGCAACAAGCATTAGCAGCTGATTCCACTTCATGTAATGTCAGACAAATTCATAACAGGCACCCTATTGATGCCCACATTCTCCAACAAATCCAGGATTCAGATGAAGAACAAGTACAGAGGCTCACATCTACATCAGTGGAATTACATAAGTCAAGTAATGCATCTATATGTTTAAGCTGTGGAGGGCAACATAAATGAAGTGAATGCAGATTCAGGAATGCTGAGTGTCACACGTGCAAAAAGGGGGTTACAAAGGAAGAGTTTGTCAGTCAAGGGCCAATCCTAGGGAACAAAGAGGGTGGGGAAAAGGTAATCAGCTTCTAACTGCCCATAATTTGGAGTGTTTCCCTGAGAAAGAGGTACAAACATTGTGCTCCATTCAATATATTCATGCTGTCGAGGAGCAATGCCCAGAAATGATTGCCACTGTAGAGATGAATGGTCGGAAGTGTGAAGTAGTAGTTGACTCATTCATTTTCAAAATGGCTTGAAGTAGCCATCGTCCCAGCTGTAACCTTGAATGCTGCCATCACAGTTCTCCATCATCTTTTGCAACTCATGGAGTTCCAGATGCAATCGTTTCAGACAATGACACTGCTTTCACCTCTGCAATTTTCCAAGACTTTACTAATAATAATTGCATTAGGGCTATCACTATGGCACCATGTAGACCCAAGGCCAATGGGCAAGAAGAGCGAATGGTACAGAGTAGACTATAAAAGATGTACTGAAAAGGATAATTTCTGAAGACTGGGCAACCAGATTGGCAAGATTCCTCTTGGCACAACATGTTACATCCTGCCCCTCAAATGGATCCAGCCCAGCTGAGTTCCTTATGGGACACTGTCTCAGGACATGCTTAGATCCTGTCCACCCTGATATTGCAAGGTACTTGCAGTCTAAAAAAGAACAGGAGCTGTATTCTGCTTTGACATCTCTGTACCTTCTCTCCTCAGGAACTAGTACAGGCTTGGAACTATGGAAACAGTTCACAGTGGGTTCCATATAAAATAGTGGAAGTCACAGGTCCTTTCCTCATTTGCTTGCCACTCCAGAGTTTCTCAGTGTTTGAGTTGAGGTGATTTAAGTCCATGGCAAAACAGCATCTAACCCCTCAATAACCCCTCCGGGGTTATTCTAGGCTAGGCCAGAGTAACCCCGGTGTTACTCTGGCCGGGGGGGTTAATCCGGCCTGTTACACCGGTTTTAGTGCAGAATTGGGGGGGGTAAAAAGAAGGTTGAATCCAATTTTAGTGCAGAATTCCTTGGGGGACACCGTGGTGAACATAGATTAAAAGGAGACTGCGAAAAGGGCCTTATATAGAATGCAGACCACAAATGGACTGTTATGAAGATGTCATGTGGACTAACTGTGTGGTCACATAGACAGTCCTAATTCTGCACTGGAACCTTCTAAGGAAATCAACCTACCAACATTAGGTTCAGAATTAACTGAAGGAGGCCACTAGTGGTGATCTTATTACTGAGTTACCTGTGGAAGAGGTTTTCTCTGCTGAGACTGCAGTTAAATAAAGCCAAAGGGGAGGTCCCCAGCAGCAGCATAAATGTCTGGCTTGGATGGCTGATTATTCTACGTAGATGGGAGGGGTGCTGTGTACTGCCTCTTTAAGAGGCTATCCCAGTAGGCCTTAGAGCAAGCAGGAGAGTAGGAGGGACTCAGTGGCCATGGTCACACTGGGGGAAAAGACATGGCCAAAGCATGGCTTTTTTGAGCCGCATCAAAATAGACGCATGGCAGACGCATGGCAGACAGATCCCCTGAGCCGCTGCGCAGTTGCTCCCCGGCACGATCAGATGCCGGGGGGGACGCTATGGAACGGAGCGCGACGCAGACCGCTG
>NW_015169197.1:110299-111614 GCF_001447785.1 Gekko japonicus
TTCCCCTGGAAAGGATGGATCGGGGACAGGTGCACTCTGCTTCCCAGGTGTTGCAGTGTGATCACGCCCGTTTGATGCGCCCCTGATCCGTCCCTCTTGCGGGGCAAAACCTCCCGTGTGACCGGGGCCAGTGATTCTCTTTCCAGTCTTCCTGCTAGCAGCCTGCAGCCGTGCAGGGTCTACTAAGCATCTGCAGAACCAGGCCAGGGAGCTCTAGAAACATGTTGTTATTCTTTATTCCATAGCCAAGTTACCTGCCCTACAGTTACTGTTAATAAAGAAACTCATTATGCTTCACAAGGCGTTCTGACATTCAAAAAGTAGCCTCTGACTAGGGTTGCCAGGTCTGATTGTCAGGAGGGGGAGGGACTTTCTGGGAATCAGGAAATACTTCGGAAATGTTTTGTTTGTGTATTTTTATATTGTGGTTTGGTTTGGTCAGTTAATATTCATCCCCCATTTTGTTTAAAAATGCCAAGTCAAGTCAAGTTTATTAAGATCTGAGATCAGAATTCAAATCAAGGTCATCAGGAAAAATTTGCCTTAGTCCCATATCTTAAATATACTAGATGCACTAATACACTACACATAAAATACAATACTGGGTTAAAATATTAAGACTGAGTCATACCCTTCTGTCTAGACATGTCTGAGCACATTGCCACCAGTCAGAATGAAGAGACGGACACCAATATGGATTTAACAAGTGCCACTTTATTATTTATAATCAAACAACTGGTGAGGTGCTGCTAAAAATGTACTGAGGAATATGACCGGTGTCAAACTCATGACCACCTTCATCTCCTTCTCGGTGATGCACCTTCCCTGATCTCAAGCCACCCAATGTAGCTCTCGACCAGCGGCTTGGCATATTTAGGAGAACCCCCTGGCCCAACACCCCAGAAGCCGCAAGGCCTGCTGAGATAGGCCGGGCCAGATTGTTCTAAGGAAGATCACCCTTCCCGGCCTTGAGCTGCAAAGGCCTGAAAGCCGTTATTGGAGGACCCTTTAATTCCTTTATAACAATGCTCAGGTGCTCACCGTTTTCAACTTCCTGATCGCGGTACCCCACCTAACCACAAAGTGACCATCCTATTTAGCAAACGAGCCCCCCCCAAAATCCAATTTCCCAACACCACCATCCGCAGTGCAAGGTCGGTGAAAAACACCGCTCCGTCTGAAGTCAAATTGAAAAAGGGGTGAAAAATTCCTACCTGGCCCCATTAAAAGGCAACCGGTTGAAACCTGCACTAAAATAGGGCGGGAGGGTGGGCCGAGCACATCAAAGAACTGCTGGGGCAGAGACCGGGAGAGA
>NW_015169197.1:111685-114350 GCF_001447785.1 Gekko japonicus
GTCTAATTAGACATGTCTGAGCACATTGCCACCACAGTCAGAATGAAGAGACGGACACCAATATGGATTTAACAAGTGCCACTTTATTATTTATAATCAAATAACTGGCGAGGTGCTGCTAAAAATGTACTGAGGAATATGACCGGTGTCAAACTCATGACCACCTTCATCTCCTTCTCGGTGATGCACCTTCCCTGATCTCAAGCCACCCAATGTAGCTCTCGACCAGGCTTGGCATATTTAGGAGAACCCCCTGGCCCACCACCCCAGAAGCCACAAGGCCTGCTGAGATAGGCCGGGCCAGATTGTTCTAAGGAAGATCACCCTTCCCGGCCTTGAGCTGCAAAGGCCTGAAAGCCGTTATTGGAGGACCCTTTAATTCCTTTATAACAATGCTCAGGTGCTCACCGTTTTCAACTTCCTGATCACGGTACCCCACCTAACCACAAAGTGACCATCCTATTTAGCAAACGATGCCCCCCCAAATCCAATTTCCCAACACCACCATCCGCAGTGCAAAGTTGGCAAAAAACACCGCTCTGTCTGAAGCCAAATTGAAAAAGGGGTGAAAAATTCCTACCTGGCCCCATTAAAAGGCAACCGGTTGAAACCTGCACTAAAATAGGGCGGGAGGGTGGGCCGAGCACATCAAAGAACTGCTGGGGCAAAGAACGGGAGCCAAGCCTAAATAGGCTGGCTCCGCCCCCTGCCTGGTGCTGCACTTCTTGCGGCGCCATTGCCCTTCTCTTCATGCCTCACGAGGAGGCAAATCAGCCCCCTCCCGCCAGCGCGGGCTCAGCGGGAGTTGGGGCTCGCACGATCTGGCTACTTTAAGGGTCTTTTCTTTACAACTATCTCCAAGGAGGAGACAAATATAAAATGGATTGGTTTTATCTGGGAAATTGGATAAAATTGAAGTAATAATAATATTTTGGATATTCTGGTAAAACTGACAGTATAATAAAATGTTGCATAAAAATGCAATTGTACGCAATTTGTAAGTAAAACAGGATAATGACGGTATGAGATTGCATGCCAAATTGATAATCTCTATTAAATAAGCTTGGTTTATGGCCAGTGTGGACATGTTGGAAGAGGATGTGGGAGATCCAGGTCTGAGTCCCCACCCTACTATGCCATGGAAGCTTTTTGGGTGACCTCGGGCCAGTTTTTTATAAGGATAAAATGGAGGAGAAGAGATTGAATTTATACCCCGCCCTTCACTACCCGAAGGAGCCTCAGAGCTGCCTACCTCCTTTCCCTTCCTCTCCCCACAACAGACACCCTGTGAGGTTGGTGGGGCTGAGAGAGCTCTTTCAAGAACTGCTCATGAGAGAACAGCTCTGAAAGAACTTGTAACTGACTCAAGATCCCACTAGCAGCTGCATGTGAAGAACAATGTAAGCCACTTTTGTTCCCAGTGGGATATGAAGTAAATAAATAAATAAATACTCTGGGATGAATTTAGTGATCACCATTACTTATTCAAACCTATCCTTCTGTGTAACTTTTTAAATGTCAAATTCTCACAATAAATAAATAATTGAGGACACCAATTGTTCTTCCTGGACTAGGCATATACTGCATGTACTAAAGTAAGAGTTGCTCTTTTAGTTCCTTCCAGCCGCGGAACACTTCTCAGTCCTTGGCCATTCAACAACGACTTCACATCCTATGAAACAAGCAAAGCCATTTCAGGCATACATTGCACACCTTCCCTCCTCCTTAATTTTCTAGACTCACTACTGGGGTTTAAAGGTATAATTTGCTCCCATCTTAAAACAAATAAAAGCTGTTGAAAATCTAATATTACAGAAGACACAGAAATAGGATTCTAAAATATAAATGCCATGAATCATAAAATATTTAAGAATAAAAAATATACCATTTTATCTATTTAAATAGAAGCCATAATCACACAGTGTTCAGCCTCAATGGGCTGCTGCTTGCTTGCTATCAAATGCAGAAGCAACTCACTACATGGACGATTTCTTGAATTGCTTTGCTAGGAGATCTACTCCAATTTCCTATAAGGGGGAAAATCTTTTTAAAAGCACATTATTCCTGGCCTCCTGTTTCTGCCTGCATGCATTTAAACCTGAGACTAGAAACACTACAATGATACTTACAAAATGGGAAAGCTTTCCAAAGCCATATCATGGCAACAGTAGTTCTGCCAGCATCATACACCTTTAGTAATCAGTCTCAGAATGCTTTGGCATCATCCTCACCCATTCTTTCTTATTGATTAAAAAATAGGCATTACATGATGCACACAGTATTTAAAAAGTATTTAATGAAAAAGGAAAAATAAGTGATTAGGACCATATACTCTCTGAGCAGTGGCCACATATTTATTTATATTAATCGCATTTATACCCTGCTCTCCCCGCAATGCAGGGATCTTTGCCATTATACATAGGACCGTTTCCATTATAAAGTAATCAAAGGCTGAAGAACAGTAGCTCAGATTGATTCTGATTCTGTGGTTTGAACAGCTCTATCACTTTCCCCATCACTGCATCTTTCTAACAGGGAGAACTTCATACTTTGGATTCCTGCTTCTTATGCAACACTCAGAACTTCTGAACATAAAAAGACTGGCAACATTTATAAAAATCAAAATCCTGCACTTCCAGCATTTCTGCATGTTATGACTAGGGAT
>NW_015169197.1:114607-124503 GCF_001447785.1 Gekko japonicus
GTCCAACAGTGGGGCCGTGACACTAGAAGCACTCCCATTGTTGCCCCCCTCCCAAGCACCAAGAATACAGTGCATCACTTGCCTCAGACTGAGAGTTCCTATCTGTACCTTGTGGCTAATAGCCACTGCTGGACCTCTGCTCCATATATTTATCCAATTCCGTCTTGAAGCCATCCATGCTTGTAGCTGCCACCACCTCCTATGGCAGTGAATTCCATGTTTTTCTTTGGGTGAAGAAGTACTTCCTTTTAGCCATTCTAACCTGACTGCTCTGCAATTTCATTGAGTGCCCACGAGTTCTTGTGTGAGAAAGGGAGAAAAGTACTTCTTTCTCTACCTGCTCTGTCCCATACATAATCTTGTCAACCTTGATCATGTCACCCCTCAGTCATCATTTCTCCAAGTTAAGAGCCCCAAGCGCTTTAACTTTTCTTCATAAGGAAAGTATTCCAACCCTTTTATAATTCTAGTTGCCCTTTTCTGCACTTTTCCAATGCTATAATATCCTTTTTGAGGTGTGGTGACCAGAACTGTACTCAGTATTCCAAATGAGGTTGCATGATGATACTAGCTGATTTGTTTTGCATTCCCTTCCTAATAATCCCCAGCATAGAGTCAGCCTTTTTTATTAAAGTCGCACACTGTTTCAACATTTTCAGTGAGTTATCTACTACAACTCCAAGATCTCTCTCTTGGTCAGTCTCTGCCAGTTCTGACCCCATCAATGTATGTTTATACTTAGGATTTTTGGCCCCAATGTGCACCACTTTGCACTTGGCCACACTGAACCCCATTTGCCACATTGATGCCCACTCGCCCATCCTTGACAGATCCCTTTGGAGTGCCTCACAATCCTCCCTGGTTTACACCACCCTGAAGAATTTTGTGTCATCCACAAATTTAGCCACTTCAATGCTTACTCCCAACTCCAATACATTAATGAACAAGTTAAAAAGTATCGGAACGAGTACTGATCTCTGCGGTACCCCACTGCTTACCACCTTCCACTGAGAAAATTGCCCATTTATACTCACTCTCTGTTTCCTATTAATTAGCCAGTTTTTGATCCACAAGAGCACTTGTCCTTTTATCCCTTGACTATTGAGTTTATTTAGGAGCTTTTGATGAGGAACTTTATCAAAAGCTTTCCGGAAGTCAAGGTAAATAACATCTATTGGGTCCCCCTTGTCAACATGTTTGTTCACTCCCTCAAAGAACACTAACAGGTTAGTGAGACAAGATCTTCCCTTACAGAACTCATGCTGAGTCTGCCTCAATAGTTTTTGTTCATCAATGCGCCTGCTAATTATTTCCTTTATAACAGTTTCCACCAACTCAGACTTGCATTTTATTTGCCACAGTCTGTGTTCCCTTTTATCAACCTCACTGAGACTAGCTTTCCACTGCTTAAAGGAATCCTTCTTACCTTTTACAACTTCCATTACTTTGTTTGTTAACCATGCAGGCTTTTTTCTATACCTATTTGTCCCTTTCCTAACCTGTGGTTTATATTTTATCTGAGCTTTGAGGATTGTAGTTTTCAATAGTCTCCAAGCTTCCCCAATGGTTTTGTCTCTTTTTATTTTTCCTTTCAGTTTCCTCGTTACATGTCCCCTCATTTCAGAGAAGTTACCCCTTTTAAAGTAAAAATTGGTTGTGTTGGTCTTTTGGGGTAACTCCTTATTTATACAGATGTTGAACTCAATAACATTATGGTCACTGTTCCTAAGTGGTACAATCACTTTTACATCTCTTATAAGGTCTTGGGCATTACTTAGGACAAAATCCAGGATCACCTCTCCCCTGGTAGGTTCTGTCCCCATCTGCTCCTTAGCACAGTCATTGAGAGTGTCTCTTTTTCCTGACAAACACATATTGACCTAATCAAGGTGTGGGTAGTTAAAATCACCTATTATGACACAGTTATTTCATCTAGCCACTATCTTTAATTCATTCATCATTTTATAATCCTCCTCTATCTTTTGATCTTGCAGTCGATAATAAACTCCTACTGTTCAGCTTCCTTTTGGGCCCACTATTTCGACCCATAGCATTTCCAGAAGCAAATCCAATTCTTTTACCTTCTCAGTCTTACTGGACTGTATACCCTTTTTGACATATAGAACCACACCACCTCCAAATCTTCCCACCCATCCTTCCAATATAATTTATAACTTAGAATCACTGTATCCCACTGGTTTTCCTCATCCCACCAAGTTTCTGAAATACCCACAATGTCTATTTTCCCCTCAACACCAAGCATTCCAACTCCCCGATTTTACCTTGGACACTTCTAACATTTGTATATAAGCATTTATAATTTCCCTGACATATTAGGCCTGCAACCTTCTTCCTGGTGCCTCAAGACCTTGCCAGGCAGTCCATATTGTTTGCCACAGTCTCAGTGGATAATTCTAATCCATTTCCCTGTAGAAAAGTAACAGTTACCCTTTCATCTCTTTGAGATGAGTCATCCCAAACCAGATACTTTTCATCTCCTGTTGGCTTTTCCCCAATATTCAGTTTCAAAACTGCTCTTCCACCTTTCTGATTTTAAGCGCCAGCAGCCTGGTTCCTTCTTGGAAGAAGTGGAGACCATCTCTTTTGTACAGCTCCCTCTTGTTCCAAAAAGCATCCCAGTGCCTAACAAAGTTTAACCCTTCCTCCCTACACCATCGTCTCATCCATGCATTGAGACGCCTGATTTGTGCCTCTCTGCAGCCCTGCGCGTGGAACAGGTAGCACTTCAGATAATTGCTTTTTAAAAAATAATTTCATATAATCCCCCTTTTAAAACTGGGAGATCCAGGCTAGTCTACTTACCTTACTCAGAACACAAGGAGACTAGGACCCTGACTTCCTGGTCCTTCCCAAAGAAGAAGAGATTGGATTTATAACCCGCCCTTCACTCAGAGTGGTTTACAAACTCCTTTCCCTTTCTCTCCCCGCAACAGACACCCTGTGAGGTAGGTGTGGGTGAGAGAGCTCTTTCCAGAAATGTCCTTGAGAGAACAGCTCTGACAGAATGATGGCTTGCCCAAGTTCATCCAGCCGCTGCAAGTGGAGGAGTGGGGAATCAAACCTGGTTCTCCCAGATTAGAGTTCGCACACACAGAGTCCCTAGGCCACTGGCAAGGTGCAGCCTTAAATAGAAGCCTCACCCAGCAAAGGGCAGGGCCAGCAGCTATTCAAATTACACCCAGGCAACCCAATTACAGTCAAAGCACACTTTCTCAAGCATCTAGGACTCTGCAACAACTCAAAACTTAAAACTCACCCACACACTCCCAAACACTGTCTTTCCATACAGTACCCTCAGCTAAATCTCCTCAGCTGAAAGCAAATAAAAACACTCACCCCTCTAGCAGCCCTGTCTCCATCTGCTTCTCAGAGCTCAGCTGGGTCAGTGCTGCCTTGGCAAGGTGCAGCCTTAAATAGAAGACTCACCCAGCAGAGGGCAGAGGCCCAGCAGCTATTCAAATGACACCCAGGCAATCCAATTAGAGTCAAACAAAGCACCCTTTCTCAGGCAGCCAGGACTCTGCAACAATTTAAAACTCACCCCCACACTCCCAAATACTGTCCTCTCATATAGTACCCTCAGTTAAATCTCCTCAGCTGAAAGAAAATAAAAAATACTCATTCCTCTAGCAATTGCTTCTGAGAGCTCAGCAATTACTCCTACCACTCAGCAGTTGGGGCCTTTGCCCATATGTGGCTATGATGTCATAATATTACACACAGTGGGCTATTATCTATATATCTAATACCAAAGTCGCCCCCTGCGTGTGGATACTTATTTCCGCACATTGGGGGCACCTGGGGGGGAGGGAGATGTTTGTGCACACTTGGGGCAGTCCCCAGGTGTGCACAAAAATCTAGGCCGCGGGGCCGCGCTGCGGGGGGGGGGGGAGATCGAGACGGGGGTGGAGGAGACGGGGGAAACCGGCGGGATGGGGGGGAACTTATCTCCTCCTCCTGCTTCCTCCTCTTCCTCATAGGTGTGGAGCTCCCTCCCCCCCCACGAGTATCACGGGTCCCGCCCCTTGTGTCATAATATTATGCACATTTGCTACCTCTCAGTCATATCCAGGATCAAGAAAAAGATGTATGTAGTAAAATAATAAGACGTGGATAATAAGAAAGGAAATTACATAGTTTCTCATTGCTTCATTTTAAGAATATAACAATTTATAGAGCTCCAAGATGCCACACCTCACATTATAGTGGCAAAAGAGGGAGGGGGATACAATTTCTCATTTCTAGCTGATTTAAATCACTTTTGGCTTGTTTTCAGTACACATATGGCTTTAGTAGTTCTCCTTCCAACCTTGGAGAGTTTCCAGAATATGGACATGAAAACTTTCTCTTGAAACTGAGCTCAAATTCATTATCTGAGCATTGGGATATCCATGTTTCTGCTACTTATATGGCTACACATATCTTTGTTCATCTCTGATTAGTGACACAGTACCAGTTCTGTATGAAAGAAGACCCTGTGAAATAACATGAAATGGTAAAAAGGGTGGATTTTAAACTGGCTTGACCAGGACCTTCCCAAGCCTGTAGCTGTTTCCTTTCATTTCCAACTTTCTCAGCTGAGCAACCGATTCATAAAACATAGCTCTTTTGTGAGGATATGTGGGAAGAAAATAAAAACATTTTTAAAAGAAAAGGGACAAAATAACCTTATGGAGCCGGGCACCTTGGGTAGCTTTTCTTCTTTTTGTACGCCCTGTTTGGGATTTTTTTTTGGGGGGGGTAGAGTTGTTTGCAAAATCAGGTTTGGCCAGAGTTTTGAAAATTTCAATTTCATGCAGAGATTGATGAATATTATGTGTTGTTCTTTTGAGAAGACTGGTCACCCACACACAAGTCTTGTCTGAGAATGATTACTAAAGACATTTAGACATGGGGTACACTGAAGGTGGCTTAGAGGCAGATCTGGCTGAGCAAACAGCAGCTAGAGGTTGAAAATGAGAGAAAATTCTAAGGGTAATCAGGGGAATAATACAGTGATTTTCCAGAATAAAGGTGGCCGTCAAATATTTTAAAGACCATTTACCTCTGAGAAGTGGATGCCTTGCAATCTTTTCTACCCAGCAATGCCCTTCTTACCTTGCTTCATTTATCTAGCAATAAAAGCTACTGTGACTATCTTAACCATGAAAAGCAAACTGGCCATTTTCTCCCCTCCACTTCATACACATTTTAAAATCACCTAAAATTTTACCTAACAACTGGTGACAGATGAAATCAAAATGAATCTAAAATACAATGAGGTCTCATAAAGAAAACCTGTTATTCCATTAAATGTAATCCAGCAACCTAATCTTATACATGTTTGCATGAAAGTAAGTCCCACTTTCAACATGGATTCACATACATTTATGTATCTTAAACATAGAATCATAGGCTGCAAACTTCACATAAATTACGTTCTTAAATCCAACAGACCTCAAAGTGAATTGAACAAGCTATGTGTAAGGTTACAGCCACAGGCATGATCTATTTGATTTTATTGTACATGGTTGCTGACACGGCTCAGGTGGGGTCTCATCTGATGCTGCCACCACTCTGGTTCCAGGCTCCCTTGAGAAGGCCCAGAGCATCCTCCCAAGACCTTCTGACCTCCCTTTTGGCCGAATAATAGGCATGAGGACCAGGCAGAGTGAACAATGAAAATAGTTTATTGTATAGGAGGTCAAACAACAAGATGCAGAAAAATAACAGTAAGTGGGTGAAAAGAAAAGAAATCAAATGCCTTTATGCATCCCTAGCTCACTATCTGCAGTGGCCTTAGACTACTCACCCTTCCCTCAGGATGAGGGTTTCTTCCTGCAGCAGCCTTCCTTCTGGCTCTGCCCTTTGGGAAGAAGAACAGCTTTTCCTCCTGCTCCAGATCTTTTATTCCAAGGCCTCCTCTTTTCCTATTGGTCAATTTTGGCTCCAAAACCTCTCAGGGACTTCTGGGAGTTGTAGGCCCAGCCTCACCTACTGCTAGCCAGGCTCCCTGGGCCTAGTAGGCCTCTGGTGGCACAGCCCAGATCATGACAGTTGCATTTTGACATTATTACAGATTGTGATTTATGAACTTGGCTAGTTGATATATCTGAATGTAAATATATCTGAATGTAAAACCAAATGAATGTTGGTTGGAATCAAATTATGATTTCAAACTACAATTAGTAGTTAATTGGTCTGTATTAATTGTGGATCATTGTGCACATACTAATCGTAGTTTGCAGAATAACACAGCCCCTTGTGGCCACAGAGACTAGTTTGGGGAAGATGTCCTCCAGAACATAATGGGCTCAAACCACAATTAGTAGACTCACCAACTAACAGTGGAATCTAAAGAGACTTGTTGTTGTTCAGTCGCACAGTCGAGTCTGACTCTTCGCAACCCCATGGACCAGATCATGTCAGGCCTTCTGGTCTTCCACCGTCCTCTGAAGTTTGCTTCACTTACACCCTTCTAAACCTGTTGACTTCAATGGGCTTAAAAAGGTGTCTATTTCAATGGCACTGCAAATGAAAGTTTGTTGCACAAACCACAATTTAAGGCTTACATTTTAAGTAAACCATAGTCTGTCATGATGTCTCTAATGCTGTATCACTTACAAATCAACCAACCAAATTTCTAGCGACCTTTTATGGAAATTAAGTACAAAAGTAGACTGGAAGTTTTGACTTTAGAGGAAGCTCTGAGGTAATTTTGGAAACTGCACACTACTGAGACTGCCTGGAAATGGGAAATTATTTAAATAATAAAAAATTAATGGTAGAATTCTAAGAACTCTGGAGATGAACATGGTATGATAAGAACAAAATAGTGCCAGATCTGTAACAAAAATAGGTCTATACAACCTATTAGTATTCTTCAGGAGAATGAAGAAAATAGATGAAAGAAGAGCTAGTGGATATAATTTATGTGGACTTTCAGAAAGCCTTTGATAAAGTCCTTCACAAGAGGCTATTAAGGAAACTAAGTAGTCCTAGGGTGAGAGGTGAAGTTTTGTCAAGGATTAGAAATCGGTTAAGAGGTAGCAAAGATTAGTAATAAATGGTCAATTTTCAACATGGAAGGAGGTTAATAGTGGGGTGCCCCAAAGAGCCATACTACCACATGCATTATTTAATATATTTATTAATGATCTTCAAGAAAAGTGAACAGTGTGGTGGCAAATGACACCACATTATTTATAAAAGCCAAGATTAGAAAACATTGCAAGGAAGATTGGAGAAACCAAATAAAATAAGACAACTGGACAGCAGGTTGGCAAATAAAATCTGTTGTGGACAAATTCCAGGCAATACATACTGGAAGGATTAGTTTGAACTAATCATTTACATTGTTGAGTCCTATAGAAACTAGAATCCTGAGTGGAAAATAACTGGATATCTCTATGGAGAAGTCAATGAAAACATCTGCAGCTGAGGTAAAAAAAAGTTAAGATGTTAAGCTGTGTTACGAATGGAATGCAGAAATATTCTGGGGAAAAAACACTGTACATTTAGCTTTGGTTATTCATCCATAATAAAAAAAAGCTTCAGAAAAAGCCCAAAATACACTGGAATCACAGCAAGTCTCTCTCTATAATAGGGGTTTTAAAGTTAGGTGTTCAGGTGGGATTCATGTATGAATAGTCTGTTTCATAGCATAGGGCCTTTTGGGTAGGGTCCAGAAGGATGCTTGGGATTCTTGTGCAACACAGCAGTGTGTGCTGCTTTACAGTTTAACCACCAGTGCTGAAGAAGGAGGAGAGGAAAGCATAAACCACTTGCCACCAGAAAATGGTGGCTGAGGATGGAGGAAATGATGTTTACAAGGAATGAGCGCAGTGTTTTTAACCTCTTTGTTACTCTAGTTTTTAAAGCTAGAGTTATCTGATTTAGTGTTCTTTTCCATGAATTTCAAGAGGAAACCATTTTTTTTTTAACCTGGAACTTTCCCTTACCTGGAAGTTTCTCTTCTCCATCCAAGTTGGACTAACTTCTAGGGTTTGTATCCCTCACCCAAGGGATCTCTCCTATAAAATATCCCCATTTCACAGGCAATTAAGCTTCTATCACTTGCAGAGTAGACACAAAGTAGCATTCAGCCTCCCCTAAAAATGTGTTAATAATTTTAAAATAATTTAATAAAGAGTTCAATTAAGTTATGATTCCTAATAATTTTTCCTCTGGCTCACAATAGAAACCAAGTGTTTGAGTATGGGCAAATCAGCAAGGAGTTCTGGACTAGGGTTACCAAGTCTGAGTTCGGAAATTCCTGGAGATTTGGGGCTACAGCCTGGGAAGGGCAGCATTTGGGGGGAGGGAAATCAGGTGGTTATAATTAAGGTCGCCAGATCTCTTACCTCATTGCAATGGGGGGGGGGGACAAGCTCCTGGTCTGGAAGTGATGTCATTGCACTAGGCATGTCACCGGGGCACGTCAACCTGATCCATGCACTTTGGGAGCAGGGTTCCCCCCACTGGCCAGATCTGGGCCGGTGGGTCGGGGGGCCCTAGAGTGGGCAAATACCCACCCACCCCAGGGGATCTGGCAGCCCTAGTTTTAATGCCCTAGAGTCCAGCTTCCAAACTAGCCATTTTCTGCAGGGGAACTAATCTCTATCATCTGGAGGCCAGTTATGATTCCAGGAGACTTCCAGGCCCCACCTGGAGGTTGGCAACACTACTCTGGATGCAGTTTTTCAAGATGCTTGAGTATTCAGAGACACCAACTGCCCTGGAAATGATATGCCTTAGGATTCCTTGCTTAGGATATTATTGTGAACATGCTGAACAATGCACAGGAAACCTTATGACGTGTAGTTACCTGGACAACAGACAGATGTCCTTGGTTTCATTGCACCTGGAATGCTCTGGGAGTCAGGGAAGAATGGAGGCCTTATAGATAACATGTTACTTATTCTTACTACTGGTGGCTGTATCACCGGTGTAAAGTTTGTGGGGGCTGCGGGGTGCCAGCCTTCCCGAAATTTCCCATAAGGTGCTAAGCCTCCCCCGGGGGCAACCGGTTTCTCCAGCCAGCCTTGCTCCCAGCTCCCCCACCTTTGAAAGTGGAGGGTTTCCCTAATTCCCTTCTGCTTTCCAGGACTGAGTTCGCCGGATGGGTTGGGACTGGGAGGGAGGAAAGTCAGGGCTTGCTTCCAGGAAGCCCTAAGCCCCACCCCCAGCTCCCAGAAGCCCTCAGTTGGGGCTGGTGGAGCTGCAAGCTGCACAGGGTTTTAGTGCATTCAGAGTTCCCGCGCAGAAAGGTAAGGAGCTGGCCTAGGCTGCAGCAAGGGTGGGGAGGGTAGAGAGTGCCCAGGCTGGCTGTGGCTTTTGTAGCCGGCTGAGAGCTTGCCCTTGCAGGCTATGAAGGCTGCAGCTGGTCTGGGGCTTGCCTTGAGCAGCCACGTGCTGCGTTGTTGTTTTTTCCACAGCTTGGGAAGGTGGGGGGGAGGGAGAGAGCCAGTTTCCCTGCAAGATCGCTGGCTTGGGGAGGCTGGATGCTCTTGTTGTTTTTCCTGCTCCCTCCTGCAAAGCTTGCCTTGAGCAGCCACATGGAGGGAGGGGGAGGGAGAGAGCAGGCTTCCCTGCAGGATCGCCTTGGGAAGCCCTTGTTGTTATTTCCCCCCCTCCCTCCTGCAAAGCTTGCTTTGCGCAGCCACATGGGGTGGTGGGTGGCCCAATTCAGGTTGGGAAACTCCTGGAGTGTTGGGGGTGGAGCCTGGGGAGGACTGGGACTTCAGTGGGGCACAATGCGATAGAGTCCACCCTCCAGAACATCCATTTTCTTCAGGAAAACTGATCTCTGTAGACTGGAAATGAGCTGTAATTCCAGGAGATCCCCAGGTCCCACCTGGAGGCTGGCATCCCTAGCTCCAGTGCTGAAATTGGAA
>NW_015169197.1:126195-126313 GCF_001447785.1 Gekko japonicus
ACTCTTGGAAGCTTATTCCCTGAAACTCTTGTTGGTCTCTAATCTGCTACTGGACTCAAATCTAACTGTCCCAGTATCACCGAGTAAGCACCATGCAAAATATAGATCTGAACATGGG
>NW_015169197.1:126579-130512 GCF_001447785.1 Gekko japonicus
GTGCTTTTTTTCTGAGTCGTTGGTGTCTGGCTAGAAGAAGAGAAGAGATTGGATTTATATCTCGCCCTTCACTACCTGAAGGTGTCTCAGAGCGGTTTACAAACTCCTTTCCCTTCTCCTCCCCACAACAGACACCCTGTGAGGTAGGTGGGGCTGAGAGAGCTCTTGACAGAAACTGCTCTTTTTCAAGAACAGCTGTTATCAGAGCTATGGCTTACCCAAGGTCATCCAGCCAGGTGCAAGTGGAGGAGTGGGGAATCAAACCCGGTTCTCCCAGATTAGAGTCTGTGCACTTAACCACTACACCAAACTGGCTAGGGTAGTTCCCAAGGGTTCCCGGGCCCTCCTAAATTTCTGGAGAGCCCCTTCCTAAATCTCACATGGCTCCACCTCCATAAATAGTGACAATGGCCTGTGACATCACTGGCTCCTCCCTATGATGTCACTGGGCCTCGGTTCTTTTAAGGACCTAGCACAGCAATGCCTATGGCCCATCCCCCCCCCGGGAAATTGGAAAGTCTACGCCCTTGGGCCGTATGGGGCAGTGAGGGAGGACTCAGTAGCTAGTGGAGATGGCTTCTAAACCAGGGATTTCCTGTGTGCATGTGCTGAGATGGCATTGTCAAAGTCTATGGAGTTATGGGCCATATCAGTCAACTACTTCCATTTACTGGAAAATAAAAAAGCAAATAACTTGTATTATCATTGACAGGTGCTGTTGGAGTACGGTTGCCAACTCCTGGTAAGGAAATTCCTGGAAATTTGGGGGTGAAGTTTCCCAATTGGAGGCTGGCAACCCTTTGAGTTGGAAAGTAATTGAGGAGCAAGCCCAGATTGAGCTGTGAGGCACAAATGCTGCTGTGACATATCCATATAGCATTTTACTTAGGCTGGCTGTGGAAACCACCTCTCAGCATGGCCTACTCCTTTTTTCCACTGCTATCCAAGAACACCCTCTAATATTACCTTCGCCTCTTCTTGGTTGCTGCTCAGCAGTGCTAGCAGGTTTGGGCAGCTCCATATTACTGCACACATTGCTATCATTGAGGACTGTACCATATGCTGTTCCTTTTAAATGTGTTCTTCTGAGTGTTTCACCAAAACAAATCCTGTTGCATATCACCAAAATTGCTTATGGCCCACATGACCACTTTTCCATAAACACATTCAGTTCAAAATCCATAATGTTACTAAAGTTTCAAAATAATCCCAAAGCAGTAAACCTAAATCATTTTGTTCATTGGTAAACAATTACTCTGCCAGAGCTTTTATATTTGATTTGCTATGGCCAGTTCCCTCCACAGTTTTCTGAAGTGCTACCAAAGGATGATCATATATTAAGTTATGTTGGTCATATCCACTAAGAAATTTATCACTGTACTGACAAACGCTCTTAAACCAAGATATCAAGGCTTATCTAGCACCATGGATTATTATTTCTTCCTATATACACATCTATACTAATTATCATACCTTTTTAAAAGGAGATCATTGCAGCTATTTAGAATCGTATGAAATATTTTGCATAGTATATGTTCTAGCAATTGCTCCTGTATATCTTAAATGCATACAGCATTGCACATATAGAAAGAAATAAACCAGCAATTCTCTTCCTTGTAATTTCAAATATAGCTGAACTATTTCAAGCACTAAGAAACTACGTTTGTTCAGAAAGACAGTTATATTTTTAATTCAAATATGTTTTTGAGATCAAACCAATCCTGTAAAGATCCCTATTCTATTCACATGTTTCAACCTAAACAACACTAAATCTGTACTTTATTAAGTTTGGCAGGGTGGGAATTGTGGAAGCCATGGGTTATAGGCCTTGTATACTCAGTGTGTGCATGCAATGTAGATTTTTATAACTGAGTGATAAACTCTTGAAAAATGGCCTTTAGGTAAGAAACAGTGACATAATACAGTCAAGCTGTGCTAGCAGCCTTTACCAGAGTACCATTTCTTTGACTTTCTGTTTGAAGGGGGAGGTAAAAAACCTTTCTCTTCTGAAGCACATACTATAGCACGTTAATTCAGCATTAATTATAGAACATGTCAAACTGTATTTCAGTCAAAGCTCCCTGTTAGTCTCCAGAGCTTTCTTAATGACAGTAATTATAGGTCATAAAAAGTCGTCTAAAATTAACATTTCTCTCATGTCTTGATAGGAAAATGTAAATGGCTGCATAGTACAGATGTTTTGATTAGTAAAATTTACACTTCCTTTTTTGTTTCAATGCTTGTCAAACTTCACAGTGCTAAACCTGAGGTGCTACATTTTTAATCTATTTGAAGAGATAAAGGTGTTCCCGAATTGACTGTATGATTTCTTCGTACTTCTCAACTCATTTACAGTTCCACGTGTACTGTTCCAGAATTTTAATACAAATAATCCTGCTATCTCCACATAAAGGAAAATTAGCTGAAGAAAGAGTGAAAATAGTTTATATCATACATTTTTATTTTAATTGATTTTTTTTTTATAAGAGCCATGGACAAAGCACAAGTGTCTCTGTATGTGTGGGTACAGAGACACACCTGAATACAAGACAGAATGCGTTGTTCTAAGGCTGCTGGTTTTATCCTTCACTGGCCTACCTTTTATTAGACCCTTTCAAAAAGAAAACATAAATTGGTGTATTCTGAACTGTCAAAATTTACTTACTTGAAAATGAGAATGGAAACATTCTGGTTTAAACAATGTTAATATCATCAAACATCTTGGGAAATATAACAAATTAAAAGGTAATCACTTCACAGCATAAAAGGCCTACACCTTAAGTAATAATAAATCTAATACTTGACATTCATCTCCCTAGAAAATAAAATTAGATAAACTTTTGCAAGGACATTCCGAACAGTCAATCCAGTTTATTAATAATTTCCTGTTTCATACAGGAAGCTCATATTATCTGGTCACAGCCACTGTAGACCTTCCACAGATATTTAATAAAGCTGCCGTTGGTAATCCTCTCAGATTACCTATAACCTTCCAGCTATAACACACACTGTGCTCCAGCTCCATAGAAGGACATCACACTGTCACCTGGTATGATGTTTGACAGCTTATTCTGCTACATCAAGCAGCACAAAATTACTTTTTCCAAATCCATCCCTAGTTAATAACCAAAAGCAATAATGGTATTCAGCATGTGTAATACACCGAGAAAGCAAAATGAGGCAACAGAGAGAGAAAAAAGATTAAAGAGAGACTATTATGAAGAGGAGATCAAAAACTGAATCTTGTAACATACAACAGTGTTTCAATTATAACATCATGCAGAGAGCGCCGCATATCACTCGACAAAGCCCATCCTGAAAATCTAAGAAAACACAAGAGAAAATTCCTATTGTGTTTACACTGGATGCATCCTCATTCTAGTTCAAATAGAAAGCACATTTCAAATTTTCCTTTCTAAATTATGTTCAGAAATTCTCCTGGGAGCAGATGATGACTTACCTTTAGTGGAAATGTCTAGTTAACAAAAATATATGGCTTTGATCTTTTTTTTATTAACAAAAGCATACACCTTATTCTATAGCAAGATTAATAAAGTGTTTTGCTTATAGAATACATCAAAATTACCATCAGCTACATTTACAGGGACAATGGGAAGCTGGCGAGCAAATCCAGCAAATGCCAGGTGCATACACATACACAAAAACACACAACCCCTATGAAGAAATGAAAATTGATGTGCTTTCACTGTGCAGTTGGGAGATAGAAAAAAGAACGGTTAAAATCCTATTTCCTTTTGTAAGGAAGTGACGAGCAACTTCCATGAGCTAGGGGAAAGATGCATTAAATAAGGAACAATAAGGATTATAAAAAATGGCCACATCTCTTTTAAGCACCACAAAAAAGGATGTATCCTTGGTTAGAAATATAATGGGGCCTTGCTAGACAATTTTAGTATAATTTTCATTTAATTC
>NW_015169197.1:130575-142980 GCF_001447785.1 Gekko japonicus
CAAATTGTAATTCTAATGAATACATTTCCAATAACCAGTGGGTTTTTTCTTATGAATTTGGAATGATAAAAGAAATTATCAAAGAATTTTTATAGTATTCTACTACGATCAGCCATTCAAAGCAAAGACTGAATTGGACAAACTTCTTAAATGTGTACATTTGCAAATGCAAATAACTCATTAATTTGTGACCTTTGAATTCAGCGTTTGCAAATCAATCCTCCTTTGAATCTTTGACTCACCATGAGGTATTTCTTAATTTGTAATTCAGTATTTCTGTCTGTGTCCTTTGCTATTCAGTATTTTTGCATTCAGTATTACAATACATGCTTGGAAAAGATGTCTGATTTGTAGCTAGCCTAACTGGTTTATTTAACTTTCTTGGCTGACAAAGTATTACATATGAACACTTTGGTTCAAGCTGTCAATGCAAATTAAATGAAGCAGGGATCACAAAGCATAATGTTGTGAGACACATTTATTAAAAATTGAAATGTTCAAATATAAGTGACAGTGTTTGAGAGTAACAAATTCTTTAGTTTTACTTATAATTTCAGGTTTCAGATATTCCCCTCCTTTACTTCTCCCAACAAAACTGATAAGAAAAATAGCTGGAAAATATGTGTTGAGTGTTTATGGCCCCACTAGGGAGGGCACTGAAAATAATTTCAACACAGTGGCTTCATTCATGGGATGTAATGTGTGATATAATTTGGCTGCCTCACATGAAGAATCTCCACTATAGTACCATTGGTACCTCTGGCAACTAAGATTTCCCACATACTACTAAAGGTTATAGTTCTATACAAAGAAGGTAATGATAGAAGAAGGGTTTGATAGTGTCTACCTGAGGACCATGGAATGCATTCCTATGAAAAAGCTTCATATATTCTCTACATGCCAAGAGAATAGAATTGTAAAACAGGGAAGGTTTCAAAATACTGATATTTCATGAATCAAGCCACGATTATTCCCACTCATCACCTTTACTAAATGATGAGCCACAACCAGCACCGAATGCTGAGATCTACTTTGTTCACCTCCTTCAACTCCAGTGAATTTAAAAGGAACTTGAAAGGAATGGGAGCATGCTTCGATATATATGTTCTGGAGTTGCAATTGATATGAAGAGAAGAGGGTCAAAGACTGTGAAGAGATACACCAAGATTTTTTGGCCCTGTCCCCCCCCCTCCTGATGGAATTCTCTGCTGGAGAATATCTGTGCCCTGCAGGATTTATTATCTTTCCGCAGGGCTTGTAGGGCAGAGATGTTCTGCCAGGCATTTGACTGAGGGCAGGGATGGGACAGCAAGTAGTCTGGTGCTCTCAGGGCTCCTGCTCCCCCTCATCTGCCCCCCCCCCCTTGGGAGGCTATGGGAAGTTGCAATTTTCTGTTGAAATTCCTTGCCACCAGATGGCATTGAAAGCCACAAAACAAACAAATGAATATGGGGGGATTGCCAAAGAAAATAACCAGGACAAAAATGTTCTTCCCAACTATGTAGAAAAATTAAAAGAAGTTTAAAAATGCATATGTATCTCTACTTACCACACAAATCCATGCAGAAAGGGATCACAAAAAGCTTAAAAAATGACCACTGCATTTTTTAAAAAATTACACCTTTTCATTGAACTTTGGAGCTATGAAAAGTACAAGAGGAAGAACAGCGTGGTTTTCGGGATGGCTGAACATCAGGTGACTAGGTTAGCAATATTACAATGAAGCTCTGGTTTCCTTGCCTCTCTCTGGGCATTTATATGTGGAAGAATCAGTCTGAGAAAAGAATCTTCTGAGTCTCAAACCCTGCATTGATTGAAAACATTGCATTTTCACAGAAACTTTCCAGAGCCAATTAGTTGTGCTTCAAACCATTTATATTCAAATTACAGTCCAGCTGGATGGCTGCAAGGAGATGCAAAGCAAATGTTCCCTTTACCAGATCCCTTTATTCAGCAAGGAATACACTGATCTGAAATCATTTTTTAAAAATCTAACATGTTTATTAGCACTGTTCTTAAGCCACCTGTGCATGTGACTTGTGGCCTGGCAACGTGCGATGGTCACTTGTACCTGACAAAGGAACTCCTTGAAGGGGACCTGGAAACTGGTTGGGTATGGACAAGGGGATATTCACAAATAGAGTTGTGTATTTGGGATGTGTTCGCTGCATCATATAAACTGGGTGTGAGATTTGCTTTACATTCTCACCTTGCTTTGGAAGGAAAAAACCAACACCTGACAAGCTCCCTTATAGTGTTAAATCCTGGTAGAAGAGAAGAAGAGATTGGATTTATATCTCGCCCTTCACTACCTGAAGGTGTCTCAGAGCGGCTTACAAACTCCTTTCCCTTCCCCTCCCCACAACAGACACCCTGGGTGCGTTCAGATGGGGCGTTTCAGCCGGCATAAACTGTACCGGTTGGAACCGGTGCAGTTTATGCCGGCTGAAACGCAATCACACCCTGTGAGGTAGGTGGGGCTGAGAGAGCTCTGACAGAAACTGCTCTTTTTCAAGAACAGCTGTGCCAGAACTATGGCTTGCCCAAGGTCATCCAGTCAGGTGCAAGTGGAGGAGTGGGAAATCAAACCCGGTTCTCCCAGATTAGAGTCCGTGCACTTAACCACTACACCAAACTGGCTCTCTGGTAGATTATGTCATAAAGGCACAGAAAATCAGTGAAACTATTTATTTTCAGTTCTAGGTTTGGGATAGATCATAGGCTAAATGACATTCTCTAAACCATGCTTTCTGGATGGGTCTGTTTGCCCTCCATACAAAACACATATCAACAATAAGTGCATGGAACTGATATTACTGAACCAATGAAACAACTAAGAGCAAATTACCTAGAATGCAATCCAGCGGCATGGGATGTGTTACTTCACAACAGATTGGGCAAGGCAGTAGAATTGCTTTAGGGACTGGAATAATAGGAAAGAGGTTGTTCTCATCTGCTTTGAACATTTTCGTGGATTGTATGTATTCCTTTGCCAACCTTCCTGGACTAACTTCCTGGACATCAACTAAATGACATGTAGTACAATTCAGTGCAGTTACTCCAGTCTGAAGCCCATTAACTTCAGTGGACTTATACAGGAATAACTCTGAATAGGAAAGCACTAACTATCAGGTAAATAAGCATTCTAAAAATTCTAGAAACTCTCACTGTTTGGTGTAGCCAGTTTGGTGTAGTGGTAAAGTGCACCGACTCTAATCTGGGAGAACCAGGTTTGATTCTCCACTCCTCCACTTGCACCTGGCTGGATGACCTTGGGCAAGCCTTAGTTCTGATAAGAGCTGTCCTTGAAAAAGGGCAGTTTCTGTCAAGAGCACTCTCAGCTCCACCTGCATCACAGGGTGTCTGTTGTGGGGAGGGGAAGGGAAAGGAGTTTGTAAGCTGCTCTGAGACACCTTTGGGTAGTGAAGGGCGGGGTATAAATCCAGTCTCTTCTTCCTCTCTTCTCTTCTTCTTCTACTGTCTAGATGTGGCAGTTAAGGGCTTTTAGTCTTCAAACAGAGCCAGTGGCTATGAACCACAAACCAACATGAACTGCATTTTTCCAGTTTGTGCCCATCCCTAAAATCCAAAATCAGCTGCACCACCTTATTAAAAAAGAGACATAATTACATTAAAATTCAATGGGAATAACTATATCATGCCACAACTCTAAATACCGTGTTTCCCCGAAAATAAGACACTGTCTTATATTTATTTTTTCTCAAGAAGACACACTAGGACTTATACCACAAATGCATAGAAATCCTGCTAGGGCTTATTTTTGGGGTAGGTCTTATTTTCGGGGAAACAGGGTAATTCCAAAAAGTTTTGGGCCATAGTCTCAGGTGCATTCCGGGCTGATGAGCTCACCATGTCCGTTATCTCTTCTTATGTTCGATTCCAGAACATTTAGGCTCTGTTCCATCAAGAACCTACTTGTGTCGAACCATTTGTGCTTTCTACAGCTGACTTACCTGACTGGCCTCCAGGGCCGGCTCACCCACTAGGCAAACTAGACATTCGCCTAGAGTGCTGGGCCCTGGATGGGGTGCCGAGCTGTGCCTCCCCCCCTCCGCCAAAAGCCTGCAAGCAGCTCTCCAAGTGTCAGCACTTCACTAATTGGGGAGAGGCAACTGGTGAGCATCCCCCGCCTGGAGACAGGACCCCCCCCACCTCCCTCCCAAACTGCCTTTGGAAGCAGAGCACGAGAGAAATCTCTCTTCCATCTTGGAGGGCGCTGCAGGAACATGTGGGACGTGCTCGCTGGGTCTGACAGCTGTGGGGGGGGAGGCGGTGGCAGCAGTAGCAAAAGGGTGGCTGGCTCCAGAGGTCTCTAGGCCTCACCGGGAGATTGGCATCTGCACCACAAGGCAGCCTCGCCTAGGGCACAGAAACACCTCGAGCCGGCCCTGCTGGCCTCCTGTGTCACCAGAGGAAATCAAAGAACTAATTGTGCAGCTGAAATCAGGAAAGGCTCCTGGCCCTGATGCCATTCCTTCCAAAATTTTAAAATTAAATCCAGACTGGTGGACCTCCCCCCTTGCATCCCTGTTTACAATCGTAGATAGAACTGGCATAATTCCCCTGTCATGGCTGAATGCAATAGTGGTCCCATTATACAAAAAAAGTGATCATACCGATCCTGCCAATTACAGGTCGCTCAGCCTTCTTTCCATTATCGGAAACTCAATGTTTGGATGTTGAAGGAAAAAATTATAGGCCCTGAACAGCTGGGTTTCTGCAAAGGGAAGACCACTTTAGATCATTGTGTTATCTTATCCCATGTAGTCAATAAGTACATCGTATGAAATAATCAGAAATTATTTGTTGCTTTTCTAGATTTAAAAGGTGCATTTGATTCAGTTGATAGGGACCTTCGCTGGACCAAGTTAGACCAGCTAAATATGGACCAAAGACTTATGCTTATTAAGAAATTATATACCTCTAACACCTGTCAGATCAAATGCTAACAAGTATTAAAACGACTCTTACTATACTAGTAGCAACTAATAAGATGGCACATAAAAGAAAAATATTAAAATTTTGATTGTTTTATTTGTTCAAATACTATACAGTCTTATTCTGAAGGCTTTGTTTTTAGAACAGTACTTTTGAACCCTAAATTTATATTTTGTGTATATATTTTATATTGTAATGGCCAACGGCCATATACAATAAACTTACTTACATACATACATAAAAGAAAAATACAGCATAATGCCCCTCATCTAAAATGAGGAGTGGATATCATTTTTCCCTTGTTCAAAAGCCAGTCAAAACTGACTCTAGGGTGCAGTGCTCATCTCTGTTTCCAAGCCAATGCTGTCCAAAGACATTTACGTGGTCATATGACCGGCATGACTAGATGCCGAAGCACACGGAATGCTATTACCTTCCCACTGAAGCGGTACCTATTTATCTACTTGCAATTTCTTGCTTTCGAACTGCCAGGTTGGCAGGAGCTGGGGCCAGAGACGGGAGCTCACTCGTGTCTCGAACTGCTGATCTACCAACTTTCCAGTCTGCAGCTCAGTGTCTTAACTACTGAGCCACCACAGCACTTTAACAGGATCATCTTTTAAGACTTTGAATAACTTAGCTGGGATACCATCACCTCCACTAGCTTTGTTGTTAGTAATGCTTTCTAAGGCCCATTTAACTTCACATTCCAGGATGTCTGGCTTGAGGT
Source organism: Gekko japonicus (assembly GCF_001447785.1). Classification (NCBI taxonomy): domain Eukaryota; kingdom Metazoa; phylum Chordata; class Lepidosauria; order Squamata; family Gekkonidae; genus Gekko; species Gekko japonicus. The sequence continues at coordinate 136,265 of NW_015169197.1, forward strand.
CAGTGATTATACCGCCGTGGTTGTCAAGGACATCAAGGTCTTTCTTGTATAGTTCTTCTGTGTATTCTTGCCATCTTTTCCTAATCTCTTCTGCTTCTGTTAAGTCCCTACCATTTTTTTCCTTTATCTTGACCAGCTTTGCATGAAACGCTCCCTTGATTTCTCCAATTTTCTTGAAGAGATCTCTAGTCCTTCCCATTCTATTGTTTTCCTCTATTACTTTGCATTGTTCATTCAGGAAGGCCTCCTTATCTCTCCTTGCTGTTCTCTGGAAATCTGCATTCAGTTGGGTAAATCTTTCCTTTTCACCTTTGCCTTTCGCTTTCCTTCTTTCCTCTGCTATTTGTAAAGCCTCATCAGAAAGCCACTTTGCTTTCTTGCATTTCTTTTTCTTTGGGATGGTGGTGATTGCTGCCTCCTGTACAATGTCACGAACCTCCGTCCATAGTTCTTCAGGCACTCTATCTATCAAATCCAGACCCTTGAATCTATTCTTCACCTCTACTGTATATTCATCAGGGATGCGATCTAGGTCAAACCTGAATGGCCTAGTGGTTTTCCCAATTTTCTTCAGTTTAAGTCTGAATTTTGCAATGAGTAGCTCATGATCTGAACCACAGTCAGCTCCAGGTCTTGTTTTTACTGACTGGATAGAGCTTCTCCATCTTTGACTGCAAATTATATAATCAATCTGATTTCGGTGTTGCCCATCTGGTGATGTCCATGTGTAGAGTCGCCTCTTAGGTTGTTGGAAAAGGGTGTTCGCTATGACCAGTGTGTTCTCTTGACAAAACTCTGTTAACCTTTGCCCTGCTTCATTTTGCTTTCCAAGGCCAAACTTGTCTGTTATTCCGGTTACCTTTTGACTTCCTACTTTAGCATTCCAGTCCCCTATGATGATGAGGACATCATTTTTTGGTGTTAGTTCTAGGAGGTGTTGTAGGTCTTCATAGAACCGGTCCACTTCAGCCTCTTCTGCATCAGTGGTTGGGGCATAGACTTGGATTACTGTGATGTTGAATGGTGTGCCTTGGAATCGGACCGAGATCATTCTGTCATTTTTGAGATTGTATCCCAATACTGATTTTTGTACTCTCTTGTTGACTATAAAGGCCACACCATTTTTTCTACGAGATTCCTGGCCACAGTAGTAGATATAATGGTCTTCTGAGTTAAATTCGCCCATTCCTGTCCACTTTAGTTCACTGATTCCTAGGATATCGATGTTCAGTCTTGCCATCTCATTTTTGACCACGTCAAGCTTACCTTGATTCATAGATCTTACATTCCAGGTTCCTATGTAGTATTGTTCTTTGCAGCATCGGACTTTCCTTTCACCATCAGACACATCCACAACTGAGCGTCCTTTCGGCTTTGGCCCAGCCGCTTCACTCTTTCTGGGGTTACTTGTACTTGCCCTCTGCTCTTCCTCAGTAGCATATTGGACACCTTCCGACCTGAGGGGCTCATCTTCCGGCGTCATATCTTTTAGCCTTTTGATACTGTCCATGGGGTTTTCTTGGCAAAGATACTGGAGTGGGTTGCCATTTCCTTCTTCAGTGGATCACATTTGGTCTGAGTCTTCTGCTGTGACCTGTCTGTCCTGGGTGGCCCTCCACGGCATAGCCCACAGCCTCATCAAACCACGCAAGTCCCCTCGCCACGCCAAGGCAGTGATCCATGAGGGATCATACAATTTGGTAAATAAGGAAATAACAATAGGGAAGAAGGGGGGAACAGAAGCCGGGGGAGGGGGAGGGGGAGGGAAGGAAGTCAGCCCAGATGGAAACCATTGCTCTCCTCAAAACTTAGGCCTGGTAGAACATCTCCATCTTACAGGCTCTGTGGAATTGCGTCAGAAGGCCTGGGTCTCACTTGACAGTGAGTTCCACCAGTTGAAAAAACCCTGGCTCTTGTTGAGGACAGTCAGATGCTCTTCAGGCTGGGGTTCACCAGTAAGTTGTTATCCCATTGAGCATAGAGCTCTTTGGAGGGAATATCGGGAGAGGCGATCTTGGAGATACACTGGTCCTAGTCTGTTTAGGGCTTTAAAGGTCAATATCGAAACCTTGAACCTGATCCAGTATTCAACCTGGAGTCAGTGCAGCTGGCAGAACATTGATTGGATATGGGCTGTAACTAGAATTCTTGTAAAAACACGTGCTGCTGTATTCTGGACCAGCTGGAGTTTCTGGGTCATCCTCAAGAGTAGCCCTGCATAGAGCGAGTTACAGTTATCTATTCTGGAAGTGACCGTTGCATGATCATTGTGGCTAAGTCAGTGTGAGACAGGAAGGGGGGAACCATCTGCCTAATCTGGTGAAGATGGAGAAATGCCAGTCTAGCAACATTTGTGATCTGGTCCTCCATTGAAAGGGAAGCATCCAGAATCACACCCAAACTCTTGACCATCAGCGCTGGTGTTAAAGGCACATTGTCAGGGCAGGGAGATGGCACCCTAACCCCAAATCTTTCCAGCCCAGCCACAGAACGTCTGTCTTGGATGGATTTAATTTCAGTTGGCTCTGCTTCAACCATCCAACCATACTTAGCCAAAATTTCTGGGGTGAAATCTGGCTGGCCACCCATCAACAGATACAGCTGAGTGTCATCTGCATACTGATTACAGCTCAGCCTGAAACATCATACCATATGGGTGAGGGGGCATATACAGATGTTAAACAGCATTGGAGTAAGGATTTCCCCTTGGAGATCACCACATGCCCAAGGATATCATGATGAAACTCCCTCTCCCAGTGCCTCCCTCTGTCCCTGATCTTGGAGAAATGAGGCAAGCCATTTGAATTCCCATATCGACAAGGTGGTGGGTCAACAGATCATAATCAACTGTGTCAAATGCTGCTATCAGATCAAGAAGTAATAACAGTGCAGAACCACCTCGATCCAGCTGTTTGTGAAGATTGTCCATGACTGCGACCAGCACCATCTCCATCCCATGGCCAGGCTGGAAGCCAGATTGGAATGGATCCAGAGCTGATGTGTCCTCTAGGGAAACCTGGAGCTGTTCTGCCGCTGCTCTCTCAATTACCTTACCCAGGAACAAAAGATTTTATACTGGGCGGTAGTTGGATAGATCAGTAGGATCCAGAGACAATTTTTTTTTCAATAGTGGCCTTACCACTGCCTCTTTTAATACCCTGAGGAAAACACCCAAACTCAGGGACACCAGCCATGATGGGTACGGGTCTAAGAGGCAAGTGTTAGGCTTCAGAGAACCCAGGATCCTGTCAACATCGGCCCAGGAGAGTCAGCTGAATTGGTCCAATACCAGACCTGATAACAGCCAAGGGACCTCCAGTTCTCCTACTGTGCCAATGTTAGCAGGCAAGTTCTGGTAGAGGAACAAGATTTTATCCGCAAAAAAGTCACCAAAGCCTCACAGCTAATTGCCAATTCAGTAACATCTTGGATTCTCTTCAAGAGGGAAATTAAGGACCTAATTGCCCTAAATAATTGTGCCATTCAAGAGCTAACAGATGCAATGGAAGCTGCACAAAACTCCTTTTTCATGGCCTTCACCATCATCTCATAGGATATCATAAATGTCCTACAAGATGTTCTTGTAACTTCATCACGAGTGTCACCAAAGTCAATCTAGTCCTTTAAGCTTCCATTTCATCCTCCAAGGTAAAGATTTCCCTTGCTCGAAAGGCAGTCGAATCCAACTCTAGGGGGTGGTGTTCATCTCTGTTTCCATGCCAAAGAGCCAGCGCCATCTGAATACTTCTCAATGGTCAGGTGGCTGGCATGACTAAACGCCAAGGTGCATGGAACACTGTTACCTTCCCACCAAAGCGGTATTTATTTATCTACTTGCAATTTCTTGCTTTCGAACTGCTAGGTTGGCAGGAGCTGTGGCCAGAGGCAGGAGCTCACTCCCTCACATGGCACTAGGATCTCGAACTGCCAAGCTACAGACCTTCTAGTCTGCAACTCAGCATCTTAACCTCTGAGCCACCACGGTCCTTCCATGGTATACCATGTTGCTAATTTGGGATGGGGGCAAAAAGGACATCGGGGGGTGATTTCATCAATGGCTTCAGAAAGATGGCTATGCCAGTCTTCTATCAGTGCATCCAATAAATCACCAGGGGGCATCAGATCATCAAAGTTACTGGAGAATAAGTGGGCTTTTGTTGGCAAAGGTTGAGCCTCCCCCCCACTTTTTCTTTTCCCTCTTTTTTATAAATATGTGATCTCCTGGATCATTGTTAAAGTTCCGCCCTGGAACAATAACTTATTTTGGAAGACTGGCAGACTGCCAGCAGTGTTTGACTTCACTAGTATGAGAATTTCTGAAAATTTATGGACTACAAATTACAGAGAACCAACAAGAGATTTATGACAGTGCAGAGATAAACTATTGAACTGTGTCTAATTTAACTACTTTTTTCAAGAAAGCTCCAACTTAAAACAGCAGAAATATCTGAAGCAGGTGCAACTATAGCAATCTGCATTCTCATCTTTTGGATAAACTTTATCTTACTGCACATATCTGTGGATTATCCTCTCTGTGGACTAAATAATTGGTTATCCCCCCCCCCCTTTCTGGTGAAAATGTTTATTTAAAAGGATCGGAACTTCGGCTCTGGTGTGATGCAGCAAAAATAGAGGAACACATAGTCTGGCAGATTCATCAAATAGATGGCCCAACAGGAAGATATGATTTATCCTATATTATCTCCTAGAGTACCATCAGGGGTCATTTCCTGCTGGAGCACGCTGGAGTGACGCTCTGGCAGGAAGGAGCCCTGGAAGCCCTGCCCCAGCTCCCAGCAGCAAGGTGTGTGTGTCTCTGCCCCCTGTGTGTTTGTGTGTGTGTCTCTGCCCCTCTGTGTGTTTCTGTGTGTGTCTCTGCCCCTCTGTGTGTGTCTCTCTCTGCCAGGAGCAAGCTGAGTTGAGTGGACTCAGTGGCACCAGCTGTACCACAAAGAGCATTGTGCTTTGACCCAGCAAGCGGCACCAGGAGTACCAAGCAATCCTTACTGCACTGCAGAATCCCTGGGCTCAGGTTTGTTTGCTTCTGGCCATCAGTGCCTCTGGGCATCAGTGGCCCTCGAGAGTAGCCAACCCCCTTGGAGATTGTCCTGGTAATTTAAAGGGCCTTTTAACCCATCTCTTTCCATTCTGAACAGCAGCAGGATCCAAAGCAGCTTACAAAAAATCAAAACAAAAACAATTTAAACAAACAAAATACAATATAAAAGAACAAGCGAAAACCTCCAAAAGGTATACAAAGATGCTCCCCCCCTTTTTTTGCTTCCCCTTCTGACACACTTCCGGTGATGTCAGGGGGTATGGCATATGCTAATGAGTTATACTAATATGTATGGTAATGAGCTCCTGCACCTCTTTTTCTACGGAATGACCCCTGAGTACCAGCCTCGACAATGCCCAGCACATTAAAACAACTAAAAGACTTTGGAATCTGGATTTATTTATTTATTTATTTCTGATTAAGGGAACCATAGAGGAATCAGCACACTGGGCGACAAAAGCACCCTCTCACTTTTTGTATTTCTTTGCCTTCTTTGGGTGAATTTTAACAGACTAATATATACTTTTAAAAGCCAATGAATTAAACAAATGCAACAACAGTAAGATATTGTAAAGAATGTACAGTAGCCACCAATTCTATTCAATATCTGGAAATGTACCGGGCAAAACTGTAATCTTTTAAAAATAATTATCAGAAGACCTGGACATTGATACAAGCAGATTTATCCAGATGGAAAAAATTAAAAATCTCATGGCTGGGAAGAATTTCTGCAATCAAAATGAATGCACTGCCAAAACTAATTTAAAAAAAAATTCCAGATGCTACCTATACATATAGAAGAAAGAATACTGATAGAATGGAAAAGACAATAAACAAATGTGTTTGGAATGACAAGAAACCAAGAATAAGCTTTAAAATATTACAAGATGAGTAAAAGAGAGGATGGTTAGCAGTTCCAAATATAACATGGTATTACCAAGTGGCAGGCCAAATTTGGATTGAGAACTGGATAAAAATACCCAAGGCAAAGAATAGTAAAAGTTGAATCAGCTTCCTAGATGAAGGCTTACACAATTATTATTTTTTTAAACCCCCGAGAGGGTAATTTTCTTATTTTTTCATGAGACTACGTAACTACAACAGAAAATAAAGGGAGGGGCTACAACTAGGGATAAAGGAAAGATACCCACACTAACTAAAAACCCAAGAGTAGGAGATCATATCCATGTTGATCTATAGGTAAGTTAATATGTGTTAGTATAACAATATATTCATGAGTTCTTTTTTTTTAACTACTGCTTCAATATTAGTAAGTTAGTTATTTTGAGAACACTTCTTGAGCATCTTCTTTACTTCAAAGGGCCATTTCAAGAGTCCTTCTGCCCTGCTTTCTCTCTCTAAAATCATACACAGTTTTACTTGCTCCCGCTTCACCCACAAAGTCCTCATCCGTTCCAGAGGTGGCAGAGTCACTTGACTTTGTTTCTTCTTCTTTAAGTTCTTCCTCTGACCCCAGCTGCCGTCTCAGAAATTCCTTCGCTTTAAAGATGTAGTCAATCTTCTCTCTTTTATCGTTGATTTTAAATATGACACCTTCAGGATTTGCCCACCTGTACTGTATTCCATTTGTCTGAAGAAATGAGATTAATTCCTTGTAGCTCTTCCTCTTTTGATGAATTTCAAATGGGATATCTTT
>NW_015169197.1:143343-160248 GCF_001447785.1 Gekko japonicus
TCCAGTACCGGCTTCAGCATATCCGCCAACATCTTCATGACATTTGCTCCCTCTTCCAGTCTTGGGCTCTGACTGCCTTTTGGTTTCAGCTTCCTTCGAGAAGCCGCCATGTTCTCTCTGTTTACAGTTTAAAACCGCTTTGCCAGAGCTCGAAAGACTCGTCGGTTCAGTATCGGTGCTCAAGTAATTATCTCAAAATAAATCGCTGTTTCTTTCCCCTTTCCCCCCCTTCGCTTCATTAATCTGCTCAAGCGCTTAGGAGGTGTCCCTCCTTGCGCTCCATTTTTCCAATAGGGGGTGGGAAATCCATTTTAGAGAAATAGTCCATTTAATTCAAACTCACATTCATTGTTGGTCATATCTTGACCCTGCTCTCTTCATACGCTATTCCACTCAATCTCCTGCACTTGTCCCAGTTAGATTGGCTTGTACTCTAAGGTCACCCATCGGCTGGACCATCAGGGTGGAGGGAAGCCTCTATTCTCTGGCATCAAGCCATCGAAGAGGCTAACCCTCAAAAGCCCCCTGGCCTGGAACCCTTTGCGAGCCGAAAGTGTGCTAGTCGCCTCCTCGGGCATCGAGGAGAGCGACCGCCATCACCGATCCACCCACCGGAAGCCGGTTTACACAATTATTTATGGATTATGAAATTAATTAAAATGATCATAACACAAGAAAGAAGTCATATAATTAAATATGGACTTTTGAAAATATGGTTTACATGCTGGGATTCATTGAGCCTTCCAAATTCTTCACTCATGTCCCCTATAGAAGCTTATTATGAAAAGAACATGAGAAATAAAAGTGCTTTTTAAACATACGGCAATATGGTAAATGCTCAGGGGAAAATCAAGTCCTGGCAAGATATTAGAGATGAAGGAATCAGCATCCAATGGTTGCTCTATTATCAATCAGTTTCAAGTCTAAAGAAGATTATCAACACATTAGGTGGTGCTCTAAGAGAGGTGACTGAGTTGGAACAGCTGAGTATAAAATAAAAAGACCATTTACTACGACAGATACATAAATTATTACTTAATCTAGAAACAGAAGAAGAACAAATGAAAAAATGGATGATTAAATGGATGCAGAATTATAGAAAGCAGGTATCTATGCATTTTCAGTGGTTATGGGAAAAGAAATTCAGCCAGCAAGGTGCTAAGAGAAGACTGGTACAAAATGTGTATAACTCCAAAGAATATTAAGAAAGTAGACAAAAACTACGAAGGAAAATGTCAAGACATCGATGGAACTTTTTACCATATATGGTAGATTTCTAAAAAAGCAAAAAGATATTGGAAGGAAATACATGGAAAAAGCAAAACATATTAAAATCTGAATTCCCTATGGAATCTAAGAATATGCTATTAGGTATACTGCCTAATAAACTACCAAATACTTTGGAAGAGATATTCAAATATATGGTGACAGTGGCTAGAATTTTCTATGCTGCAAAATGAAAATTAGACATCTGTCCAAACATAGAAGAATGGGAAAATAAACTTGCTGACTATGCAGTAATGGCAAAATTAACAACCTATTTGATAAACACATCAATTATGAAATTTGAGGAAAGATGGAGTATGTATTATGGAAGCAGAAGCCAAATTTAGAATGAGAAACAGTATGTAAATGTACTGCAATGCAGAAGCAGAATGAGAATATGTTTTGAATATAAATGCATAAAGAAGTGGATTTTGAGCAGAAACATCTTTTATTTTCTTACTAGCCTGATACCCGTGCTTCTCAACGGTATTTAACTTCCGTAAATCCAGTTATAATACTGATGATATAAAGCTTGAAATATAACATTTGTTGTAGGAATTCTAATGGAGAAGATTGTAGTGTAAAAATGAAGTGAGACATACGTACTTTTTTTTCTCTACTGAAGGATCTCTCTGTACACTGCTGGGGTGGACTCCCTCATGGCTTTAAGCACTCTGCAACCACTGCTGCACCTGACAGACAACCATCTGTTAGGTGTGGGAGGTGGGGGGAGTGTGTTGGAAGCCATCAGAGAGGCTGGGCCAGCAGCATCGCTAAGGTGATCCTGCTGGGGTGGCGTCTCTGATGGATTAAAGTACCCTGGTCCTGCTCCTACACCTGACAGACACCCGTCTGTCTGTTGTTGGGGGGGATTATTTTTAAAGGCATCAGAAATGCTGGGGAGGGGGGATGAGTATTAGAAGCTACTGTGGAGGCGGGTGTCATGAGTACTGCCGAGGATGTGCTCCCGGCCCCAGCAGAAGTCCTGAGTACTGCTGAGGATGAGCTCCCAGCTCCGGTAGAATCTACACCTGACCCCAATGAAGCCGTGGAGTCCACCCTAGCAACAGCTGGGATGGAACAACGCACGATGGACAGCCCTCTTGATTCACACACACCCCGGTGGCATGTTTGCAAAATCAGCTCCGACAGGACTTGGCATCTCGGCACCGAGAGGCACACCTACACAGTAGGCAGTCCCTCAGCCCTGAGTTCTAACTGGAGCTGGGACACACATGCTGGCCACTAATTGACAACAGCCCCGGAGGGATACTTAGCTCCTCACTCCCTTTTGTTTCTTCATGCCAGCAACTAGTCAGCTTGACGATGCTACTGCACCCACCTCGCCCGTGTTCCCAGTTCCTGTTCCCTGCTTTGAACTCTCGGCTCCACGACTCTGGGTCTGATGATGACGCTTTTGGTTTGTACCCTGGACTCTGGTATTTTGGCTCCTGTTTCCCTTGACTCTAGCTTGATGACTACGCTTACGGTTTGTGCTCTGGACTCGGTTATTTGGTTTCCTGCCCTCTTGGCTTTCGACCTTGGACTGGACACGGAGTATCCCATGCTCGCCCTGCCTGCACTCCAGCTAATGACAGCAGGGCTGGCAGGATCACTAAGGCATTACTGTTGGGGTGGTAGGTCCCTCGTGGCTTTAAGCACCCTGCAACTGCTGCTGCACCTGACAGACAACTGCCTATCAGGTGAAGGAGAGGGGAGCACGTTTGAAGCCAAAGGGAGGCTGGGCCAGCAGCTTTGCTTCACCTCACAGGCAATTGGCCATTCCATATTTCCTCAACTGTCATTAGCTCTTTGTAGTCCCCTGTAACTGTTTTTTTTAACCTCAGAACACTGAGCTCTGCAGCTGACCAATCAGAGAGTGGGGAGTGCAAGGAGGCAGCAACCTGGCAGCCGCATAAGAATCAATTGGGGGAGCACATTTTACCCCTTTTGACCCACTTAGGGGTCGAATTTCTAAAAATCCCTTCTTAGTGAGCATCTATGTCATGGAAGGAGCGCTTTCCCCGAATTTTGTGCTTCTAGGTCCAGCAGTTTGGCCTGGGTGTTGATTTTACGGTGAGGGGACTTTCTTTTATATATATAGATTATGAGATATATAATAGACTTTCCTTTGTACTTTGATATATTACCTATCTGTTAAAAGTTATAGTGTGTATGCAGAAATGGTGAAATGTGTAATGTTGAATATGTAGTAAAGATGAAACTAATAATGTAGTTGCAAAATAGATCAGTTATGAAATTTGAAATTTAAAATATTGAATATAGAAGTACCCCAACAGAAGTAAGGACCACTGTATTCTATTAATAATATCTTAAAAATTATTATGAAGGGGATGTTGGGGAGAAATATTTGGGTTTTATACCCTCTGTAATATATAATCCCTAATATATACAATTATGTTATACAATCCCTCTGAGAGCCAGCTTGGTGTAGTGGTTAATAGCAGTGGACTGTACTCTGGAGAACTGGATTTGATTCCCCAGTACTCCACATTAAGCCAGCTGGGCATCCTTGGGTCAGTCACAGTTCTCTCAGAGCTCTCTAAGCCCCACCTACCTCACAGGGTGTTTGTTGTGGGGAGAGGGAGGGAAGGTGATTGTAAGCCACTCTGAGACTCCTTTAGGTACTGAAGAGCAGGGTATAAAAACCAACTCCTCCTCTTCCTCTTCCTCCTCCTCCTCCGCTGCTGCTGCTGCTGCTGCTTCTTCTTCTCTATTACTTTGTTTTCTAAAATAAATAAATAAATGTGTGTGTTATTTTAAATACCATTATTTTGGAAAGTTAACCTAGGCCCCGGTCACACGGGCCGGATATCGCGGGGGGGAGGCGTGGCTGTTTGCCCCGGAGCGAACTACCGCAAGGCAGACGGATCAAACGTCCCACTGGACATCCTGCCAACATCCTGTGGTTGGGGGGAGGTGCCGATCATACCTCACTTCTGCGGCGCGGCAAAGAAGCGGCGGGGGTTGTGTTGTTTTTTTACCCAAGTGTTCGCATGTGCCGTTGGGTGCTTGTGTGCACCCGTGGAGACTTGACAAAAAAAAAACCTTTTCGCGACGGGACATGGGCGGGCGCCGGATGCCACGAGCTAACACCGGAAACATGATCTGATGCCCACCCTTGCCCCACGCTTTCCGGAAACTAGTACCTCAGAGGTACTAGTTTTTTACAGCGCATCTTCGGAGTGAAGCCTCAGGTGAGCCACGGGAGCTCTACGCTTCCCAGATGTGGCGGTGAGATCACGCCCAGAAAATCCGCCTATCTTCCGTCTCTCTAACATGCTTAATGCTCCGTGTGACCCTATATCAACAAATACCCTTAGATTTGTTTAAATAGGCAAGGAATTAATTTTTCAGATATGTAACTATATAATATGGCTCTAATCTCTTGTATGACTGCAAAAGTTTTGAAAGACTCCTTGATGCTAAGAAATACTGTTGAATAAATTAAGTTTAGAAGGTTCCCCCCCCCATGCTTGATACACTGGATCCCTCTAAGGCAATTTCCCTCTACTAATGAATTATGGTTAACTTTTTATTACTCTGATACTGTTTTGATATTCTCCTATTCTTCTAAAATCAGAAGTGGAAAAAGAGGCCCTGATCATCTTGGAGCTTGTTCCCTTTTTTAAAGCTTATTTCCTTATCTTAAATCCATGGATATGTAAACAAACTCAAGGCTGAAGTGAGCTAAGGAGTTGTTAGCCCATAATAAATGATGGTGAAAATAAGTCAATAGTGTAGCTGACAAGCTAACTATCTGGGAGCAATCTAATCAAATCCCATTACTGATTTTCTGTGCCCCCGTTCAAGTCTCTGATTGATTAACAGAAACTGCATATAAAAAGATATGTGGGAGATTCCTCAGCTCTGCAGAATTTATTGCACCACAGAAAAGCAAGGCTGGAACAGATCTCCAAGTTGCTATGTCAGTACCTGGTGCTTCAAAGATATTATAACATGAAACAGTCAAAGAATAGGAAGCAACCACTTATACCAGACTGCAGATACTAGAATGGCAATGAAGAGATAAAACAATAACTGTGCTTTAGACGGAAAGAACATTAAGATTTTTCTTCGTTTCCCATTTCCCCCAGATTTCCCATTGTTATAATACTTATTTTATTAAGCTTCCTCAAGTAGGTTGTCTGAGTAGGCAGCATACTTTTAAAATAAATATATAATTCTCGCCTATTTCTTGAGTTTAAAACTCAGTGAAACTCTATCCGTGGGTGCCAAATGGGGTCAAAAACAAAATTTTGTCACTTGGAATGTTACAATACAAGATGGTATGACCTTTCACATGTTTGACATCTAAAATTTAACTTTTATCTATTTTAGTACTGTAACTAAGTGAATGTACTTGTCATTGGGCGTTTTCTGGTTCAAAAATTTCACCTCTGCCATCAACTCACTAGCCTTATACTAAACAGCCTCTCTCTGCTTTGAATACCTCTGTCATTTCTTCTGAGGGTCATCATCAGGAGTACCAACATTCAGTGGAAGAAAGAAATCTAGGAGATGGCAAGATTTAAAGACCACTAATACAGAAAAAGGTTACTCCAAATGTGACGTAATTATGTGATTCAGAAATAATTGTCTTCCCAAGCAAGCCATTTCTTTGGAGTACTGTAGTTCAGTCAGACAAAGGAAGGGGGGAGTTTAGAATGTCAGAAAATTCTTCCTGGCATTGCAATCAGCAAAGTATAGTTATCTCAATATTTTTGAATCCATGGGTTATATAATTATGCTTATTTTGGAGGTGAGAAAAATGAATCAATTGCACAAGAATCCTGAGGTGCAGAACATTTGTGTATTTATAAGTAACAAACCAACATCTTCAATTCCACTCTGAGACCAAACAGCAGACAGTGCAGATCTCAGGGCATTTGTATAACGAGATCCCAGCAATACAGATACTTAATGAGAGGACTGCTGTATGTTACAGCAATGTCAAAATCCAGAATTTAGCCTTATGCAGAGTTGCATTGCAGTTGTTTAATCACAGGAGATGCAGATAACAGTGGCAAGGTTCAGACACATAAGGAAAAGACAGCAATTTTACACTATGTGGTAAGGGAGAAAAAGTCATTCAAAGCCTCTTGTGTAAGACCGTCATCTAGTAAGCATTTCTGACATTTAAAACCAACCGAAGTCATTTTCTGGAATAATCAGGCTTCAGGTTCTTCCTGCAGCTTGTCTGGGATATCCCATGTCCTACTCAAAGGTCTGCATTAAAAAACTCTGTGCAGGACCACTTGTCTGGCCAAACCATCTAAACGACTGCTTTGGCAGCACAAAGAAACACCATCACATGGGTTCTGCTCAACCCGAGGGGGGAGCTGTTGCTCAGTGGAAGAGCTTCTACTTTGCATGCAGAAGGTCCCAGGTTCATCCCTGATTCCCTGGCATCTCCATTTAAAAGGACCCAGCAGTAGGTGATGTGAAAGATCCTCTACCTGAGACCCTGAAGAGCTGCTGTCATTCTGCCAAGATAATACTGACCTTGGTGGACTGGTTATTCAGTATAAGGCAGCTTCATGTGTCTTCACCAGTGGCATAGGAGGTTACTAGGGTTCACTCCTGGTCCCACACCACTGCTCCTAAGCAAAAGGCATTTGAGGTTCGGGAAGAGATGGGGGCACCTTGCTTAGGGCAGCAAAATAACTTGAGCTGAGTCTGCCACCACACGATTTCTAGTACTGGTAAGAAAATAAACATGCCTCAGCATGAACCCCATAATGCTTCTCCCTATATTAATAGAATCCCTATGTATGGAGAGCTGAACTGACATTCAATAATTTGTGGAAACAGTTGTGGAAGGATTCGTAGAGTGTTATTGAAAATGCAGTCTCCACACTTTGCAAGATGAAGAAAGCAGCCACAAGACAAACCACTAATAAATACATTTTCCTTACAACGAAAGCTGCCTCAAAATCATTTCTATAGCTGCGGGCTTCAATTGATGGGCTGTCTTAATTCACTTTGTGAAAATTGCTTGTGACTTCTATTCTGTGTGTCTACAGTTCTTATGCATTCACACAGTACCCATAATGAATTTTCTCAATCTGAGATGTGTCCTTCCAAACTGATTCTTCTTTTCATGTCGATATATTTCCAGTTGTATACTTGGGAGGGGACCTGACCCTCTCTCACATGTGATATGTATTTCCAATTGCATCGGTAATGATAACACACTTCTAGTGATGTGCTGCTGAAAAGACAGATATATGCATTTAAAATACTGAGTGTATGGTTTTGAAGGCACAGTACATCATTACGAGTGATCACATTGTGCTTTAATTTCAAATTGTAAGTTGTTTCTACCTTTTAATCATTTAGACTGCAAGCTCTTGGAGACAGAAAACCAAAGCATCTCTGTGCGTTTGCTATGATCCAGTTTGATCCTTTGCTACGGTGGCCTCTACATTTTTAAAAAAGAGAAAAAAAATTAAATCATGGCTCATTCTTCTAACTCCACAACTTATTTTGAAAGTGAAACCATCTTTCTGAAATGATGTTTCACACCTTTGTTCTAAACTTCACAGAGGAGAAGGTAAAAAATGTGAGCAAGTAATTGAGGTAGTTTGGTAACTCCTCCCAGGTACATAGTGCAGGTACTTCATTTTGCACTTGCATTTGGGAATGAGTGATGGTGGTCTCAATTCCCAGATGTATCTACTGGGATAACAGAATAAAAGTGCTGAGTGAAATGGGCCAAGATATTCAGAAGATAAGCATCTCCCTTCTGTTCAGCTGTAGGCAGGGAAAAAAAGCATTCACATAATTCTTCTAAAAATCAAGTTTCTAGGTCTCCTTATTGTTGTGAAGATATAATGTGTCTAGCAATTGTGTTATATTCCTGCATTGTTCCTTGTTCCTTGTCATGAGTGCAAGTGCAAAATAAATTATATAAAACAAACATCTATGAAATATTGCAGTTCAGAAAATGTATTAAATATTGCAATTCATGTTAACATTAAATAAATATCGAATTCAGCCTCTCAGTCTATAGTTTGGATTAACAGAATCATTCCTTTTTAAACTTTGAATACATATACATACTGTAGCCAGAATAAAGGCTAAGTCATAGCCTAGATCCCCTAGCTGAGTCTTAAAGCCATTGGATGTATTACACAGAAAAAAATATGGTAAAAACATTAGTCATGCCACCTCAGTCTGCAGGGAAGAGGTTTTAGAAAGTTAGCATACCAGGAAGAAAAGTTGGGCACAGCTATCTCTGTGATAGGCTAGCTTCCAACATGCAGGGAGTTTCTTACAACTGGGAACATTCAACATTCTAACCCTAACCCTTCTCCACCTGCAATTGTAAAACTACCTGCCCCTACATTTTGCATAATGTAAGGTCACAATAGCCCAGTCCAGGCATTCAGGCTTGAATCCAGACAAATTTGGCAATTTCCACTGATTCTCTCTTCTTGCTGCAGATCCCCTACATGACATCCCTTAGTGTCCCCTCTCCCTGCAGGAGCACATTTTGTGCAGATCAGTGGGTTACAGTGAGAGGGAGAGGCAGGAAAGTTCTGTTCTGCTAATAGAGAATTAATATACACCCCCTTCCTGCAACAGACTTGCTGGTGGAGCCTCATGCATCAAAGTGGGTGCTTTGGAATGGTTTAAATCATTCCTTATGTATTGGACTCACAGGGTTGCTGTGAGGGACCAATTGTCAGCAGTTTGGATCTTGCCCTGTGTGGTTTCACACGGCTGCGTTTTATCTCCTTTGTTGGTTCAATCTCTAAGTAAAGCCCCTGGGAGAGATCATTTGTGAGTTAGGAGCTGCATGCTATCAATATACTGATGATACTCAGCTCTGTATTTCTTTGTCTAGACGGGATGACGCTGCTGTAGCTGTCCTGAGTCAGTGCCTGGCTGTTGTGGTTTAAGGGCTATAGGTAAACAGGTTGAAACTGAATCCTGACAAAACAGAAGTAACACTGGCTGGAAAGGCTGAGGTCTTGGAGGGCACTGTGTTTCCCACGTTGGGCAGGATTCATTTGACCCTCGCTGAGTCAGTTCAGAGTTTAAGGGTTATACTGGAGATGCAACCTAATTCACCTGCAAAAAAATGCTTTCTTCCATCTTTACTCAGCATGGAGGGTGGCTTCTTACAATGAGCCAGCAGATCAGCCCAAGTAAATTCATCACAGAATCACAGAACCACAGAGTTGAAAGGGACCTCCAGGGTCATCTAGTCCAACCCCCTGCACAACACATGAAATTCACACACAGCCAGTGACCCCTGCTCCATGCCCAGAAAATGGCAAAAAAAACCAACCCTTTCAGGATCCCTGTCCAAAATTGGCCTGGAAAAAAATTACTTCCCTACAGCTCCAAGTAGGAAACCCCTGTAGATTTGGGTATGGAGCTGGAGGAGCACAGTCATGTATAATACCTCCAAAGCAGCCATTTCCTCCAGGGAGACTAATCTCCGTAGTCTAAAGATAAATTGTAATTCCGGGGGATCCCTTGGTCCCACCTAGAGGCTGGCATCCCTACCAGGTTGCACGCAGTGCCACAAAGCACCCTCCAGAGGCATCCATGCACCCTACAGGATCTCTCCCTCCTACATTGGTATGCAAATTGGAAGCGGGGATACGAAGGAGAGTCAAAAAAACATCCAACTAAGGAGAGTCCAACAGTAACTTCAAGGCTAGACTATTGTTATGTGCTTTACTGGGTCTGACCACAAAGACAACTTGAAAACTTCAGCTGATACAAAATGCAGTTCATTTACAATCTGGAGCTAGACAGGGCATGCATTTTATACCTGTTCTGCATTGACTACCAATTAATTTCTAGAGAGCTTGCAGAACCTTTGTCCATCATCTTCCATACCTCTTGGAGGATGGGAGATATGGCACAAGACTGGAGGAGGGCAGATGTTATCCCAATTTTCAAAACAGGGAGGAGGGATGCCCCCGAAAACTACAGGCCAGTCAGTCTGACCTCTGTCCCAAGGAAGATACTGGAGCAGATTTTAAAGTGATCAATCTGTGAGCATCTAAAGGACAACTTGGTGATCTGGGGAAGTCAGCACAGATTTGTTCCCCACAGGTCCTGTCAGACCAACCTCATTTCCGTCTTTGATCGAGTGACGAGCTTACTGGATCGAGGGAATGCTGTTGATGTTATTTACCTGGATTTCAGTAAAGCTTTTGACAGAGTTCCTCGTGATGTTCTGATGGGTAAACTAGAGGACAGGGCTCGGTTCTGGGCCCAGTACTTTTCAATATTTTTATAAATTATCTGGATGAGGGACTACATTTACATTTATGTATAAGCAGTATATGACCTCCATCTCTTGGGATTTTAGTGGTTCTCTTTTCTTTCTCCCGTAGTTTGTAGTTACCTTCCTATGTTTCTTTGTAGTTTTTAGAAAATGCAATAAAAAAATTCCCCTTCGGGGGGTCAAAAAAAAAAGTTTTTTCACATGATAAAAGGGTGCTGATCTGTTCATTGATGGTAGAATTGGGACACTTTTCTTTCCCCATTTCAAACATCCATGCTGTTCAGGCCTTGTTTCAAAATAACATTGCATGATGATTCTGTTTTGTTTTGAGAGCCAATATAGTGTAGTCATTAAGAGCGTGGACTCTAATCTGGGAGAACTGGGTTTGATTCCCCAATTCTCCACATGTAGCTGCTGGAGTGACCTTGGGTCAGTCACAGTTCTCTCAGAGCTATTCTCTCAAGAACAGTTCTCAAAGAGCTCTCTCAGCCCCACCTACCTCACAGGGTGTCTATTGTGGGGAGGGGAAGAGAAAGGAGATTGTAAACTGCTCTGAGACTCTGAGTGAAGGGCGGGGTATAATTCCAATCTGTTCTTCTTGTTCGCGAGACTATTTTTTTCTACATTGCTGGTTTTCCAGTAGCTGATCAGGTCCCAGCTATGGTTGCTTAATAGAAGATCCTGCTTCCAGTAGCATATCAGGCCTCTGTCCTGGTTACTCAACAGAAGAGCCTCTGTTCTGTAGCCCATTTTTTGCCAGAGATCCAGGAACACCAGTATCTGAAGCAGTCCTTGTTAACCTAGGTGATGACTGAGCAGGTAAAGACTTTCTCACCATATTTTCTCACCATATTGAATGGGGGTTTGGGATGCATTTAGTCTGACTCTTTAGCAGAGGCCTGCCTACTATGGGAGACCCTGCCAGCAGCTATGCTGCTGATAACATAGCCCTCTGTTTCACTGGAGCACACAAGCCCCACTGGCACTATTATTATCATTGTTTGGTTTCAACACAGTACTGTACCTGCAGCAACAAACTTGATCTTGTCCGGAATTACTGCTCTCAGAGTAAAATTCACTCTTAAATAAGTCAACGCACTAGAAGTGCTCTGGATTTTCACATGTGTTGTGATTTATTTATTTTTTGGTCCATTAAGCCTGAAGAAAATTAAATATAAGAATATATAAGTAAAATAGTCATAATTTGGTTAACTATCTAAAAGCATTTTTCCTAGTTTGTACCATTCATGGGAAATATAATAGGTTGCACTCAAATGGGCTCCTCACTAAAGGTGTTTAATATTGGGATTAAAGTGAGCCATATTAGAAAACCAATCCTATAGTCAATCCTACCTAAGCAATAAGAAATACTCAGAGTGCACTCCTTACCAAGAGGTCTTCCCTCAGATATCAAGTATAAAGGTGAACGTTGCCTTGCACAGCAAGTACTGGGAGTTGTGAGTGAACTTTCCTGCCCTTTTTCAGATTTTTTGTGGGGGAGGGGGGTATGCTGTTTTACAACAATGGAGCATGTGGGAACATTTCACTTCAATTTGTTAGGCATTTTTCTCCCAGCTTGGCTGACTTTCCATACCACTGTATACCTGGGAGAAAATATGCTTCATGCACTGGGGTTGGAATGGTTAGCTGTCTTCATTGCCATGTTGTTGTTGTTCAGTCGCACAGTCGAGTCCGACTCTTCGCGACCCCATGGACCAGCTCCCGCCAGGCCCTCCTGTCTTCCGCTGTCCTCTGAAGTTGGCTCAATTTCATGTTCGTTGCGTCGATGACACTGTCTAACCATCTCATCCTTTGCCGTCCTCGTCTTCTTTGACCTTCAATCTTTCCCAGCATCAGGGTCTTCTCCAGTGAGTGCTCCCTTCTCATTTGAGCTTCAGTTTCATTATCTGGCCTTCCAGGGAACAGTCAGGGTTGATTTCTTTTAGGATTGACTGATTTGATCTTCTTGCAGTCCAAGGGACTCTCAAGAGTCTTCTCCAGCACCATAGTTCAAAAGAATTTATTCTTCGGCGCTCGGCCTTCCTTATAGTCCAACTCTCGCAGCCATACATGACTACTGGGAATACCACTGCTTTGACCATGCGGACTTTTGTTGGCAGGGTGATGTCTCTACTTTTTATCATGCTGTTTAGGTTCACCATCATCTTTTCCCCAGCAATCTTAATTCCCGCTTGTGATTCATCCAGGCCAGCATTTCGCATGATGTACTCTGCATATATATTAAATAAGCAAGGTGACAGTATACATCCTTGTCGTACTCCTTTTCCTATGCTGAACCAATCAGTTGTTCCGTATCCGGTTCTAACTGTCGCTTCTTGGCCCTTATACAGGTTTCTCAAGAGACATGTGAGGTGGTCTGGTACTCCCATCTCTTTAAGGACCTGCCATAGTTTGTTGTGATCCACACAGTCAAAGGCTTTAGCATAGTCAATGAAGCAGAAGTAGATATTTTTCTGGTACTCTCTTGCTTTCTCCATAATCCAGCGAATGTTGGCAATATGATCTCTCGTTCCTCTACCTCTTCGAAACCCAGCTTGTACTTCTGGCAGTTCTCTATCCATGTACTGTTGAAGCCTAGCTTGTAGGATCTTGAGCATGACCTTGCTAGCGTGTGATATGAGTGCAATTGTGCGATAGTTTGAACATTCCTTGGCATTGCCCTTCTTTGGGATTGGAATGTATACTGATCTTTTCCAATCCTGTGGCCACTGTTGCGTTTTCCAAATTTGCTGGCAAATGGAGTGCAGAACTTTAACAGCATCCTCTTCTAAGACTTTGAATAGCTCAGCTGGGATACCATCACCTCCACTAGCTTTGTTGTTAGCAATGCTTTCTAAGGCCCATTTAACTTCACATTCCAGGATGTCTGGCTCGAGGTCAGTGATTATACCGTCGTGGTTGTCAAGGACATCGAGGTCTTTCTTGTATAGTTCTTCTGTGTATTCTTGCCATCTTTTCCTAATCTCTTCTGCTTCTGTTAGGTCCCTACCGTTTTTGTCCTTTATCATGGCCAGCTTTGCATGGAACGTTCCCTTGATTTCTCCAATTTTCTTGAAGAGATCTCTAGTCCTTCCCATTCTATTGTTTTCTTCTATTACTTTGCACTGTTCATTCAGGAAGGCCTCCTTATCTCTCCTTGCTGTTCTCTGGAAATCTGCATTCAGTTGGGTAAATCTTTCCTTTTCGCCTTTGCCTTTCACTTTTCTTCTTTCCTCTGCTATTTGTAAAGCCTCATCAGACAGCCACTTTCCTTTCTTGCATTTCTTTTTCATTGCCATACTCCGATTTTATTTAAAAACAGACCACCTGCTTTGCATTGGAATGGTTGAACTCATGTGTAGGACCACAGTGCTTTAAGATACAATAATTATGTGAAAGATATCTTTTATCCTGTGCCTCTGCCATCTTACTTCTCCCCCCTACTCCAGACTTGGCATCCCTGCCTGCCTGCAAGTGTGTGCATGCAAAGCTGTGGCCACTGTAACCTACAGCAAGCAGGCTTCCTATGGAGTGGAGGGAATATAGCCTAAGGCTCAGCCTGTGCTTCCATTTTCCTTCTTGCTTTATATTATGTGCAGCCAAAGCCTTTATTTAACTTAAGAGGCAGCAAGTACAGCCTGATAGAAGAAATAGCTCAAAGAAAGAAGACAAATGTTTAAACAGAATGAGAAAATTCCCAAAGCCAATGAACAGTGCTGTGATTGGCAAAAAGTATTAAAAGCTATGAGTGCTTAGGAATGTGAAGTAACTGCTCTGGTTGGATGACATCCCTTTCATACACAGTCACTCTCTCCTCTCAAAAATGAAACTAGAAAATGAACCACCACTAGATCAATTGCTCCAAATGTCGAAATTGTTTGCATTCAGAGTTTCACTATATTTATATCTTGGGTATAGTTTAGATTGGATCATGATTAGTAAATATCCAAATGCACATCCCTACTTCTCATGACCTCTGTGGCTGAAACCACAACTTCCCCCATCCATATTAAGAAAGCTTCTTGTCATCCATCTTCTTCTGGCATGGGCTATTTTGAATAGTGTAGTATTTCACATTTTGGAATAATTTTATCATACAAATGATTTTCTTTTTTTCCTACAGAGTTCCATCATCATGCATCAAAAGAACATATGGAAGTCAATGAAGACCACGTCCCAATAATATACCAAAGTATGACCTCATGTTAAATCAAAACTTTTGAAAAACAAATTCATTTTATTTCATGTTTACCAAACAACCGTCTTTACACTGAAAAATATTATCCTGCACTTTCAGAAGGTTGAGAACAGGCAAATATTTCTAATGAGGCAGATCACATAAAAATGATCTACATGGATATCCATCAGTCTGCATTCTGACAGGAACATTTCATTGTTTCCCCCAAAGTATCTGAAAATTAAAATTGGTGTCTTCCATCCAGACCTTACTTTCAGGATGGAATACACCTGGCTGCATCAAATCCATAGTAATCCTTCCCTAGCTTGGCTATTAAAAGTCATCTTTTCTTCCCTTCCTGCACAGCTCTGATTCAAATTGCAACTCTGTGTGCACTTTACATTTTACGGATTGATGGAGATCTTGTGTTACCAGTTTGTGTCCTTAGTTGGGACTGCTTCCTGGTGGGTCTCCCTGTTCAGCTAATGTCAGCTTTCCTTGGTTTGTCAAGGGTTATGATAATATAACACAGGGACTTTCACTAAAGCAAACCTCTATAGATGTTGGAGCCTGTCATGATTACTGTTCTCACCCCCACCTTCGAAAATAGCAATCCCATTCCTTTCAAATAAGTGGGGTTATTTTTGATCTAAAGCCTGAATATTCTTTTCCGCTGACATAAGAGCTTTAGTGCATTGTTTGAACTTTTCATTTGATTGTTCTAGGCCTTTTTTGCAGTGTTGCTCATGTTTCCTCATAAAGTTCACCCTCTGGAAGAAAAATCAAATCATTATTTGCAGACAAATGCAGAAGTCATTACCAGTTCCTGAAGTAAGGAATCTGTTCACCCATTGTCCTGCATATAGGCAAAAGATGAGTTCTCATATGAATGCATACAAACCTTCCTAACAGTTCCCTGTAAATTCTATAACACAAGGTAAACCAAAGGCTGCAACTGGAGGAGAAACAGAACCTGTTCACTTTTGACCCCTCCCTCCCCATTTGGCTCTAGCCCATTCGAGCAATGTTTCAGAATGCACTGTTTTAAAATCTAATATACATAAATGGTTGCCATTTATTCACATGGGGGGAAAACATTATAGTGGTGGCCATTTTTCTAGTTTTTAGTAGGACCGATACACCTGAAACCTGGAGAATGAAATGAAGCGGTAGGAAAGCTGACATGAGAAAGTGTTATGTCTTCTTAACAAGGCAAAGCTACTAATATGTTCATGCCCACAGTCTGAAGGTCACTCTACAAATTAATGTTTATATAAATACGACAGTTGTTTACATAGCATTAACTTAACAAGGGAAACATGGAATTTGGCTAATTTTATGATTTCCAGTGCTGTTGGCTGTGAGAAATGTCATGTAGCACATCTGTTCGAGGAATGTCTCAACATTTCTTAGAATAAATGCCTTCCTAAAAAGTCTCTTTTCATGGATGGGTGGATTATTGGACAGCTTGAATACAAAAGTGCTGTAGTGCTGTTGGCAACGTAATTAACACAGCAACAGTGCACAACCTGATTAAAGAGTATATGAAGGTTTATTTCAGAATTAACATACTTGATAGGAAAGAGGAGAGACAGAGATAGGTTCCTAACTATATCTCTAGCTGAGAGAGAGGGTAAGACTGAGTGTGTCACTTCCGAGAAGAAGGGGGAAATTGCCCTGAGAGTAGTAATCTGGTGACAGACAAGGAATGATACTTAACAGGAGAGAAGGTGCTGACCTCACTATCTTATATTCTAATTTCCAACAGAGGGCGCCATGTGCGGATACTTATTTCCACTAACAGGAAGCTCACTCTGCCCCAACAGCTTTTCCTACATAGTCAGTAGACTACCTGTGTCTGCAGAAAAATCCAAAAAGTTAAAAAATCCCTCCAGGGATGGCTGAATTCCCCCCAATACCTTTTGAAATGGCCTCTGCAGGGATCTAACTCCAGGCATCAACGGTGAGAGAGAGATCAGAACGTTCGAGGGAAACAGGAAGCTCACTCTGCCCCAACAGCTTTTCCTACATAGTCAGTAGACTACCTGTGTCTGCAGAAAAATCCAAAAAGTTAAAAAATCCCTCCAGGGATGGCTGAATTCCCCCCAATACCTTTTGAAATGGCCTCTGCAGGGATCTAACTCCAGGCATCAACGGTGAGAGAGAGATCAGAACGTTCGAGGGGGGG
>NW_015169197.1:162991-200581 GCF_001447785.1 Gekko japonicus
AGGAGGAAGCAAAGCCGTGAGGAATAGGATAACCATCCCGCAAGTTTCTTGCGGGTCTCCATTTGTCCTATCTAATTGTCTTCTTGTGCTTCCTGCAGGGTCTTCCTCTCTTCTTTTTTGTATACCAGACATTGCCTTTACTAACAAGGGAAAGTTGGTCTGAGGAGATGTTAACAGCAGCAACCTCCAAGTACGTTTTTATAGCTGGCTCTGGAACTCCACCCTAGTCTGGTGTACTAAAGGAGTTTACTGTAATCAGAGTGGACTTGAAAGGGAGATTACATGCTGCCAAGTAGGAGCTACATTGTCTTGTGTTAACTTCTGAGCAGGCTCACTGCCTTATATATAATTGTGAGCCTGAAGAAGAATTGTTGGTTTTTATGCAGTACTTTTCTCTCCATTAAGAAGTTTCAGAGTGGTTTACAATCACCTTTCCCTTTCTTCCCCCACAACAGTCACCTTGTCAGGTAGGTGAGGCTCAGAGAGCTCTAAAAGAACTGTGATTGGCCCAAGGTTACCCAGCAGGCTTTGTGCATAGGAGTGTGGAAATCACATCCAGTTCTCCAGATTAGAGTATGCTGCTTTTAACCACTATACTACTCTGGCTCTCTCTCTCTTTTTCTTTTCAATTAAATTTTTATTAATTTCAAACTCTTACAAGTTGTTTACCAGTTATTCTACACCAAAAAGTAAATTTAACGTTCTTTGATAGTAGTCTTCTACAAGTTGCCAATCCTATTCTACTTCGTTAATATAATCTTTAATTAATCCAATAGAATTGGCAAGCCTAAATTAATATTTCTCCCTCTCAAAATTACTCCAGTACAAATGCACTTATAAACTCTATCTCCCATAATTTCCCTTTAAATCTCCTTATTTTATAACTAAGTGTTCTATATATATTTCATTTCTGAATCATTATGCTAAAATGGGTTATAATAAAGTAAGATAGAAAGTAAGATACAAAGTCAAAATATATTTCTCCATTTCTTAGCTCTGCTCTCGTGGACCTTTACTAAATTCTGTTCTTCCTCTTCAAACTGGAGCTCTTCTAATCAGTGTT
Organism: Gekko japonicus; assembly: GCF_001447785.1. Taxonomy (NCBI): domain Eukaryota; kingdom Metazoa; phylum Chordata; class Lepidosauria; order Squamata; family Gekkonidae; genus Gekko; species Gekko japonicus. The sequence goes on from NW_015169197.1 coordinate 164,055, forward strand.
CCCTCACCTGGGACTGCGGAACTGTTCCAGAGAAGACTCTCACTGGAGTCTTGCCCATTGGGGAGGTGTGGGGAAGTGTCCCAATAGCCCTTCTCGTGTGCTCCCCTACACTTTATATTCCAGGCTGCTTTACTTGGGGGGGGGGAATATATAAGGCAAAGGGGGAAAGAGAGGGGGAAAGAGAGAAGAGGGGGGCAACTCTATAGCTGCAATCTTCTCTGGTGTAGGTCTTTGCAGTCTTCTGGTGCGTTCATCTTCTTTTGCTTGTCAGTTCTTGTACTCCTAGCCTGAGTCCGATTCCAATGCCTTCAGAAGCTCTTCGCCGGATGCTAAGTCATAGGCTTTGAGTGTTTTTCCTTGGTACGTGACCGATAAATGTCCAAGTGGAAGCCAACGATACCTGACGTTCTTCTCTGCAAGCTTTTGTGCAATTGGGCGCATATTTTTCCTTGCATTTAATATTTCAAGAGGAATATCTGGGTACAGCTGAACCAAAGTGTCCTCAAGCTTCAGACCTCTGTTCTTCCTAGCAATTTCCAAGAGGTTCCTCATAGTCTTTTAAAGATCTGCCACGATATCAGGTATCAATGCTGGTGAGCCCCTTCAGGGAAGGTTTACACGGAAAGCATTGTTTACCACTGGCCCCGGAAGCTGTATAGTTCCTTCTGAGATGAGCACCGCAACCCTAGAGTCGGATTCGACTGGCTTTCGAGCAAGGGAACCTTTACCTTTTTAAGGTCCTTATTTAATTCAAAATTCAAAGAAATTCCACAGAATTTCACTTTAGTTTCCTGTGATTTAGTTTCTAACAGCATTAGCTTGCTTTTTGCCCATCATTCAAAAGTTTTTAGTTCAGCTATTCCTTTAGAGTTCTTTTGCATACCGGCAGCTGTTGTCTCTGCCTTCTCCAGTTTGGTGTAGTGGTTAAGTGTGCGGACTCTAATCTGGGAGAACCGGGTTTGATTCCCCACTCCTCCTCCACTTGCACCTGCTGATGTGACCTTGGGTTAGTCACAAGCTCTGGCACAGCTGTCCTTGAAAAAGAGCAGTTTGTGTCACTCAGCCCCACCCACCTCACAGGGTATCTGTTGTGGGGAGGGGAAGGGAAAGGAGTTTGTAAGCCGCTCTGAGACTCCAAGTGAAGGGCGGGGTATAAATCCAATCTCTTCTCTTCTTCTTCTTCTTCCTGCGTCTCCTGCAGCTTTTTGTCGAGTTCATCCAGCTTATTCATAATAGGAGTCATGCAGTTTCTTATCTCTTCTTTTAAGTCTTCTTTTAAGTCTGTCAACATCTCCTGTAAATGTTGTTTGGTTAAAGAGTCTTCTCTTTTCCTTTTCCTTTTGCTTGTGTGAGCTTCTACTTCCTCCCTTTCCAACGAGGGGGGGAGTCCTCTTCTGAAGAGTTTTGGTTTTCTTGCGTTGCTCTAAGCATCATTTTGGAGAGATTCTTGCCACCTTTTGCTCCCCTATTCCTCCCCATTGTTTTGGTAAAGCTGTGTTATGTAAATTACCTGAGGGCCCGCCTTTCCCCATATGTTCCCCCAAGGGCACTACGGTCAGGGGCACAACACCTGTTGGTTATCCCAGCCCCTAAGGTTGCTAAATATGCTGCTACCAGGGCCAAGGCTTTTTCGGTGGCGGCTCCTACCTGGTGGAATGAGCTCCCAGAAGAGATCAGGGCCCTGCGGGACCTAGTACAGTTCCACAGGGCCTGTAAGATGGAGCTCTTCCGCCAGGCTTTTAAGTAGGAGCCGCCGCCACCACTGTACCACCACCGTGTTGTCATCTTCGTTAGTGGAATTTTCTACAAGGTGCGCCGGCCCTGGGATGGAAGAACTGACCAAGTGAAGTACTAACCAGAAGAGACCTCAGCGTTCCCTGGAGCGTATCAGTGGAATCCCCATCTTGGAACTGTTATAGTTTACTGTTGAGCACTGATTTTAATTGTAATGATTATTTATTGGTTTTTTTTAAAAAAATGTATGGCATTTGCCTCTTATGTTAGCCGCCCTAAGCCCATGTGGAAGGGCGGGATATGAATCTAATAAATAAATAAATAAAAATAAATAAATAAATTGAATCCCATTTTTTAATTCTATTTCTTTTGTAGGAGCCTGACGCAGAGGCTAAGTTGGGTGCGACTGCATGGCTCTGCTGTCGCTCCGCCTCCCCCTACTCTGGCTCTCTTAACCACTACACCAGCCTGAAGGTGAGCCACTACATATTGCAGTTGATAAACCTCCTGCTCCTAACCTCTGGGCTTGTTGGTGCTGCTTCACTGGTAGGCTTCAAAGAGACCTCATTATTCTGTGCTCAACCACAGAGTCTGCAGGGGCCACGGCTCAGATTCCTAGGGCTTGTTGACTCTGCCTTCTCTATAGAGGAAGACCCATCTCAGTAAAGCTCTGGAAGGTCCTGGGACAGGACGTTATTACACTGGTGTGTTTTCTTTTACTTGGGGGGGGGGGATTTATGGAGCTTCCATGTATCTTCAGAGTCCCAGAAGATGTTGCCAGTCCAGGCCTGTAGCCAGGATTTTTTTGCCTTGTGGGTCATATTTTTTTCTGGTGGAGCAGCCATTATGTGTCTGTCTATACACCACTGCACAAAACTGTCTTGCTTATACTTATAAATAATAATAAGCATAATATTACTTCACCTCTACTCCACCTGTCTTCCCAGGGGTACCCAAAGCAGCATACATTGTTCTATTTTCCTCCATGTTGTTCTCACAACAACCTTGTGAGGGAAGCTAGACTGAAAGTGCTAGTAAGCTTCCATGGCATACACTGGACCCAAAGCAGCATATGTTGTTCAGACCTGAGTCTGCCAAAAAAAAGCAACCCATGAATCTGATGTGCCTACCAGCCAGGGTTCAAGGAACAGCTGCACTTTTAGTGATGAAGACAATGAAGAGTCATGGCAGACTATGGTGGGAAATATACAGGAGGACTGAGAGGGAGAGCAGAGAGAGAGGAAGGGCTGGTGAGTGCAGGGTTACCAGCAAATCAGGGAGGGGGAGGGAGGGGAGAGCTGGCGAGTACCAGCAAATCAGGAAATGGCAGCAAATCAGGAACCAGCCAGGGCAAAGCATGACTTTACAAATGAATTGAAAATAATTAAAATGTAAAAATTATTTCTTGCAGCAAGGCCTTATAGGCCCTTGCTGATGCTTGATGGGGCCAGGCCCTGAGGGGCCCCACCATAGCCTGTGCCAGTGTCTGAAGAAGTGAACAGTAAGCAGTGGCTCATAGAATCATAGAATCACAGAGCTGGAAGGGGCCATACAGGCCATCTAGTCTAGAGAAGGCAGAGTTGAGAAGTCCTATGAATCCCAGCTGTGGCTTATGCAAACTCTGTGGTTGACCATATCCTGCTCTCGCTTGTCACAGATGACATTAAAAAAGGAAAGGAAACAAGCAAGAAAAAAGGAAAGTGTTGGGGATAATGCAAATGTATATGAGAATGAACTCAATCAGAACGGAGTTAGCAAATTCCTGACAAGAGCTATCTTGTAGCTTCCCTTCCCCTAACCCTTTTCAAAGGAATTGAGAAGAAACTGCATATTTTCCCTTATATCTATGCAATGAAAAGAGCTAAGAGGGGACACAGTATATGTCTAGAGGACATTATTCTTATATGGTATGGGCATGGTTATAGCAAATTTCAGCACTTTATAAGACTTTGTTCTGGGGGGGCATTAAGCTTCCTAATCGCTATTTTAATTCAGTGGGCTCAAAAGAGTGGAAGGGAAGTTAGAGAGCAATCAGTATTAAACCCTGGGCTGCCACAGTGTTTTGCACATATCTACCATAAGGATACTGCAAATTTTATAATCCTAATTGTAAGGAGCTACAGATGGAAGACTGAATATGAGGGCAGATGGAGAAGTGAATGTAGTCTCACACACCAAGCCCCATAAGGAATGCTATATGGTAAGGTTGCTTCAACAAATACAGAATATTAGGCTGATAGTGTGAAGTGACCTTATGATGTGAAATTTGTGTAATCAGAAGAATCGGAAGAAGCTGGTTATGGACATTTGCAGTACAAATGTTCTGATGTTATTAATAAACTTGATAAAGGAGAAGGAGACTGAAATCAGTTAAATCTGTTTCAGTTGATGACATTTTAAACATCTTAAAATTGCTTTTACATGTTTTCTTAAGGAAAGTAACCAAACTAAGACAAATGAAGAAGGTGAGAAGGAAGCAGTCTTTATTGATTTATTTGACTGGATTCAGAGGGAAAAGATTTTTCCTGCTAAAGGGTAGAAGCTTTGCTTTCTTACTCCACTTACATTGCTCTTCTCTGAACCATTTCATTCTTCTTCTACTGAATTAAGGTTCTGGGATGAATGAGACCCTTTCTGAGAACAAATGTGTAGTTTCATAACTTGTGTCTTTCTTGGCTTGTCCAGGAGACCATTTACAGTGATCTGATTTGGGCATTGGAGCATGTAACCAAAGGCATAAAAAGACTCAACGAAAGTGAATGTCCTTCCCCTGTGATCAATGTCATGATATGAAAACAGAAAGTAGAACAAGAAAATTCCTTCTATTTGTGGTAGGGAGTAGAGTACTGGTTTAGAGCATCAGATTAGAATTGGGAAGACCCAGAGCAAAATCCCCACTTAGGCATGAAGTTCATTGGCAGTGCAGTCCTATGCAGAGCTGATGTCAGTAGACTTAGACTGGAGTAACTTTGCATAAGACTACACTGTCCATACCCATGAGCATGTAAGTCTCAGCCTCATAGGTGTAGCATCAATAGAACATGGCAGTACCAAGTTTACAGCATGTGCCAGTAATCATGGGTGGCCCCATCTACCATATTCTGCTACTTCGTTTTTTGCTGCTGCACTTTCCAAAATCAAACTTAAAACTAAAGGTTGTATGTTACTCTAGTATTTATATGGCTGTACTTGTTTCTACACTATGCATCCAATTAATGTACCAAATATCAAAGCTCTCTTTCATTGATAGAACCAAGTCAGCAGGTAAGGACTCAGGCACTTCCTCCAAAGGAATTGCACAGTCCAATGGAGGGGTTTTTTGTTTGGGTTTTTGAGCCACGATGGAGCAAAAGCCCCGAGGGCAGGGTCTGGTTCAATGACAGAGCTTCTGTTTTGCATGTAAAAGACCCCAGATTATTGTGAAAGATCATGAAGAGCAGCTGCAAGTCACAATAAACCAGGTGACCCCAACATTGTTGAGCACGTGTGCACTTTTGGAATTTTGAGAACACTGAGTGGGCACCACCACCAAATGGCTGTCATGGTAGGGGTGCACAGCCAACATCCAGTTGGCTGCCTTAGGGTTTGGGTCAAATCCACAAATATTGGAAGGTTCCAAGCCATATGTCCCCCTCTGATTAAAACAGCTGTTTTTGAATGGGTTCTCCCTGCAGAGAGAAAGGTGATCCCTCCTTGTCTCTTCTCAAGTACCTTCTGTTCTAAGGAGATACAGGGTGAACAGGATTATATTTTTACTTGAAAGAAAAAGATGGTTTGGGGAAGAAGGAAGTGAGCACCTGAAAACATATCAGCAGGCTCCACTTTGATAGACCAGTGGTCTGATGTAAAGGAAGCTTCATTGTTCATCTCTGTATTCATATGGCATGCCAACAACTTAAGGAGCCACCCTACAGTCATCGCTGCCTCACAACATTGCTGTAAAAACATGGAGGAGGGAACCATATACACTGCGCTGAACTACTTGCAAGAGCAGTGGGATATCAAAGTATCAGATAGATAGTTTTCCTGCCGCATAATAGCAAGTCTGACTTTTTAGATGGAATCTCTTCAGTGTGCCATATTCTGATGATTTAAACAGATGTGAGTGCAGATGACTATACTGCATCCTGTTATTACATGACTACATGTATGCCATCATCACTGCTGATTTGTCACACTGACAAAGTTTTCAGAAGTTGCAAAATGTCAAACAGCCTCATCACTGCTTACTTATTGACAGCTATAAAGAGAACAACGGCACACTTGAATCCTTTCAGGATTTACTCAGTAGTTCTTCCCCTCTCTACAGACTGCACATTCAGTTCTTTTGTCATCTGTTTTTGCCAAATTTTGGCCTCAGTATTGTTGTTAATTAGAGGTGACTATGGTTTGATTAATTGTTAACATGTGTCACATATGCACAATATGAAGAGCTGCAAGTCTAATTTTTTTCCATTTAGTGCATGCCTGAATTCAATGGAAAGAAGCCAAACATTTCTTTTTAATGACTAAGAACCTAATCTTATCACAGTGAACAATATGGATGTAATCAAAATAAGACACTCTAATCCATTTGAAGTGTTAAAAGTTCACAGAAGTATGCAGCAATTTTGGGCCACGTTTTACAATGTAATGCAAGCTGGATCACAAATGAAGGAATAGAGGCCATCGTAGTGATCTTCTGCTGCCTGAGATTCACCATATTTGCTTCCAGGCTTGTGGTGAGCTTCTGAAGCCAAAAAACATGCCTGTGAGAAGTTATTCTCTGTGTTTTGTTTCCCTTGGAGAGCTTTGCTTCAGACCTGTGGAATTAGAAGAATACATATATTGACTATTTACTTTGGGCTGTAGGTTTTATTTCAGGACAGATGCAGAAGAGTTTATTTCTTTCATTGTCTTTTGGGGAGGACCATTGCTCAATGATTATGCATCCGCTTTACACAAAGAAGGTCCCAGTTTCAACCCCTAGCATCTTCAGTTAAAAGGACCAGGTAGTAGGTGATGTGAAAGACAACCTGAAGCCATGAGGAGTCGCTGCCAGTCTGAATAGCCAATGCTGAACTTCATAGCCCAATGGTTTGTCTCAGGATAAGGCAGCTACCTGTGTCCAAGCTGTTCACTTCTCGTTCCCATCCATGGAGAATTTTTACCACAGTCACCATCCTGGTCATATTGTCAATTAGAATGCACAGCATGAGGTCATACGTTTTCCTACCCACCCACATCAGTAGCATTTAATTGTTGATATATAGGGTTGCCAGGCACATGAAGGGAGGCATGGTAAAATGACATTGTTGACATCACTTCCTGTTAAAATCTTGAAGGGAAATCACAGACACTCTAGGATTTTGCCAATCTCTATACTTTTAACATAGACTATTGGTGATGTCACTTTCAGATTTTAGTCAGAAGTTACATAAATGTATCAACAAAGTCCTTCCCCTCCCCCATTTTCTCCTGCCACTCATTTGAGCACTAGCTTAACAGTTATTACCAGCTAAATATCAGGAGAAACTTCCTAACTGTAAGAGTGGTTGAGCAGTGGAACAGTCTGCCTTGGGAGGTGGTGGATGCTCCTTCGCTGGACGTTTTCAAGCAGAGGCTGGACGACCATCTTTCGGGGATGTTGTAGGTATGTAGCTATGCTCCTGCAGAGTGCAGGGGGTTGGACTAGATGACCTGCAAGGTCCCTTCCAACTCTAACATTCTATGATTCTATGATTCTAGGGCAGTTTCAGCAGAGTTTGCCTGCAGAAACTGAGCAAATGGCATCTTTACCGATGTAGTTTTTAAAACTAACAATGGGGTGGGCCCAATTCACTTGACAATATTATTCTAAGATCCAATACAGTGTGTGAGGGGGATGAAAAAAATTCTCCATGGAGATACCAGTCCCTATGGCGACTGCTTTCATCTGAATCAGTCCTAACTTCTTCTTTGTTTTTCCTTATGCTCCCTCTCATTCTTTTCTTTCTGCACAAGGTTATTGCCACCACATCTCCTTAAAGCTTGAGTGATCAACATGATCTGTAGTCTTGAGGAGTGTTGGTTGAGGATATCAGAAGTGTGCATACACTCCCCAGTTCTTGTCATGGCCAAGCAAACTATGTGTTCATATGATTGTTGGCCTGTGTTGATGTTGATGGGGGAGAAAGGAAACAGGGCTTTATTGAGTCCTATTATCTCCCCTCCCCCTAGTGTAGATGCTGTGTCTAAATGAGTTTTGTCTCCCAATGCAAAGGGAAATGAAATCTCTCATAGAAGAGGTATAATTGTGCTCTGCCCCACCTCAAGAAGGAAACTGTTGTAAATAAGATCTGTAAGAGAAAAGTTACACTCTAAGGAGAGAAAAACAAAACAAAAACCTCTACTATTTTCATTTGCTGCTTCTGACTAATTTTTTTAATGCACGACTTTTACATTATACAGCCCCTGGAAGTAAGTGAAATATAATTCTAATTAATTTTTCCTACGGCTGTATACAAATCAATAACTGTAAGCATCCCAAAGGAAAATGCACGCGACGTGGTACCCAAGGTTCCTAATGAATGCAAATAAGCTGACCTTTTTCTGACAACTCTGAATATTGTTTCACAATTTTACCACTAAAATTGCTGTAATCAGCAATTCATACAGCAAATATGGACCCAATAACAGTTCAAAATAACTATTCATTATAGCAAAGCAGAATGCAAATTTCCCTGAACTCTTGCAAACTTTTATGGAAGCAGAGTGCCCCACCAAAATCACTCTGAAGGCCACCCTTACCTTTTTCATTAAACTAAGAGGGCCACATCACTGTGTTAATTGAAAGAAAGCCTTTTGGTTATAATTTAAAAAAAACAAATCCTGTTCCATATGTTAATTGAAAGAAAGCCTTTTGGTTATATATTTTTTTAAAAAAAATCCTGTTCCATGTTGGTTCTCTTTTTCTGACTCTAATCCATAACACACCCTCAATTCTGTCTCTGCATGACTCAGTTAGCTCTGGACTCTTCTTTCTGTTGATCTATCGTCATCGTCACTACTCTTTGCTGCTTTCAATCATCTCATTCTGTGCCATCACAGGTCTGCATCCCCATCTCATTGTAGTCTTTAAAATAAAAAAAAGTCCATCCTTCCTCCTAGAAACTCACAGTGGGCATACATTCCCCCATTTCTCTTCAGAATAGCCCTGTAAGGTAGGCTTGGCTGACAGAAAGTTAATGACCCAAGGTTACCAAGCAAGCTTCATTGCAATATGGGAATTAAAATCAGTTCCTTCAGATCCAAATATGACATATTAACTACTGCACTATAGTAAAGGTAAAGGTTCCCTTGCTTGAAAGCCAGTCGAATCCCACTCTAGGGTTGCGGTGCTCATCTCCGTTTCAAAGCCGAAGAGCCAGCGCTGTCCGAAGACGTTTCCGTGGTCATGTAGCCGGCATGACTAAACACCAAGGCACACGGAACACTGTTACCTTCCCACCAAAGTGGTACCTATTTATCTACTTGCACTTTCTTGCTTTCGAACTGCTAGGTTGGCAGGAGCTGGAACTAGAGATGGGAGCTCACTCCATCACGCGGTACCCGGGTCTCGAACTGCTGAACTATTGACTTTCCACAGCCTGCAGTTCAGCATCATAACCACTTGAGCCACCGCAGCTCCACTATACTGATTGTCAATTATATTCCTTCTTCTGTTTCCCCATGTTCAAATCTGTTTGTAATTCTAGCTCATCCCCTTCCTTTTCTTTCTCACAGTAATGGTGGTACTTTCCCTCTTTCTGTTTTACCAAAAAGTTTTCTGTACAATCTCTGCTACTTCCTCTTAACCCACCCCAGATGTCTCTCTGCACTCCTGCCAGTCCCCACCACCACCCTTTTGCTTCTTTCTGTTTCTTTGTTGATCCCTGTTGAACTGTTCTGTCCTCTTTGGGTTGCTCATCTTTGGGTTGCATCCAAAGACTCTGTTCTATTGAACCAGTGATCATGAGGAGCTCCCTACTTGTGAAAGGAACTTCTTGTGCCAGTGGAGCTGTTGTTGGGTACAACACAATATACTTTATTATCAAATATAGATCTTTCAACTTTAAGACAGCCACTTCAATTCCAATGGTTTCTACCTGCTAACAAAAAATACAGCTGTAATATTTTGTTTATGAATCACTAATCGGGGGCAGTTCAACATTGACCATGTTTTTAAAGGACTTTACCCTCGTTGAGAATTGGTGTAGTGTGTGGAGCACCACAGTGTTGTTGGGCTCAGAAATGGAAAGCCAAAACTGAAATTCTTGGTTGGACCACAAGGCAAGCCATCATTTCTCAGCCTAACCTGCCTTTTTAGGCTTATTGTGCAAGCACAATGCTGCCCATTCCCAGAGCTGCTTAGTGTAAGCGAGGGATACAGATGTGACTTACAGTAAAACCCTAAGCAAGTCTACTCAGAATCCTTTTCTGGTCAGTTCAGTGGGGCTTACTCCTAGGAAAGTATTTTTATGATTGCACTGTAAGTAACTTCATTGGTGTTTTGCCACTGAATCACTAAAAATGGATTGCATTGTAATTCTCCTACATTTTAATAAGAAATACTAAAATGATTCTATGTCTACTTAGCAGGCATTAACTAATTAAATAGCCATAGAACCATAGCCAGGAGATCATAAGATTTTCTGGCAGCCAGAAGTTCTAGCTTTTTAGCCTTATGTACCACTAGGCAATTGCCTTAGCAGGCAATTTTCTGCCTACAGTTATCCTTGGAGTAATTTGGAATGATGTAAGGTAACAGCGTTCCATGTGCCTTGGTGTTTAGTCATGCCGGCCACATGACCACGGAAACATCTTCGGACAGCGCTGGCTCTTCGGCTTTGAAACGGAGATGAGCACCACAACCCTAGAGTCAGATTTGACTGGCTTTCAAGCAAGGGAACCTTTACCTTTAATATAGATTTGATTGAATAATATTCCATGAGATGCTGTCCCTATGTACAGTAATACGTAAGGAATGTTGGAAAAATAAATAGGAAAAAAGCCAATTGTTTTATTGTACAAAGTCCCTAAGTATTTTGCTGTGCAGACTTTGTCACAGACTGTGGACAGTTCCAGCGCTAGGTGAATGCTCTGATTCCCTCTGACAAAACCTGCATGGTGAAACATGTAGGGACTTTGTACAATAATAACTCAGTCAACTATCACCTGGCATTTTTTCCCCTTTTTGTTCTGTTGGCACATTGCTGGGTGCAGCCCATTTTTTCTTTATCCTGGGAAAAATAAATGTCACTCAAAATTGTACTTGATAAGTATTTCATGAAGGACACACCCCGGTGTACAATAAAGTGGTAGTATGAGCCTAAGCCTAAATGATTTTTGTAACAGTTTTTAATTAAATTCATTACATAAGAAATCTTAGAGTGAAAACACAATCGGAAACACTCAATTAAATATAAACTTTATGGAGTGATCCAGCTAAATGTTAGCACTTTTGAGTCCAGTTGATTTCCATGGTATAAAAGCTTCTCCCAGACCAATTTCCCACAATCAGCTGTGCTGCCCTTGCTCTTCTGTTTCCCCCATTGTATTTGTCAATTTCCCACTACTTGCTGTGCAGCCACATTTTGACTCACAGCATCCCCGGATTTTCCCTGCATCTTCTCGATCTAAAAAAAAAAAAAAAAAGATCTAGAAGACATGGGGGAAATCAGGGGATCTCAGTGAAATTCCATAGGGATTAAAAAGTGTTTAACTTTGGATGCAATACCCCCCCAAATCGACAAAGTCTGAAAGAAGGCACATTACAACCCAGTACATATTTCATTTTGCCCAATGCCTTCATACTCAACAGGATAACAATGTCTAAAAACATTAAATGTTTTTTAAAACATTTTATTTAGATATTTATACCTTGCTTTTCTCCCCAATGGAGACCCAAAGTAGCTTCAACATTGTTTGTCTCCCCCTCCCCACTCCATTTTATCTTTACAGAAACAGGAGTGACTGGTCCAAGGGTATCCAGCCAGCTTCCATGGCAAAATGGAAATTCGAACCTGTGTCTCCCAGATCCTAGTCCAACATTCTAACCACTACATCACACTATCTGTGAGTGACTATGTTGCAGTATGCCATTCCCCCATTTATATAAGTTTTTATTTTGCTATTTAATAACAATTCATTTTCAAAGTTTACTGAAACAGGTCAGGCTGCCCTGGTGAAGCATATTGGATCGATGAAAACAAAAAAGAAATTTGGCTAATTCTTACTCTACATAGGACACCCGGGGCATTCTTAACTGAACTAAACCATCTTTTCTTGATGACATCTCAAAGATATCTCTACTGTCTCATACTAGCGATTCTTTCATGTTCCGAATGAATCCCTAGTACATCTCACTCAATATTGATCTTTAAACCATGTCTCCCAATCCTTTTCCCAGTGTGGTCACTGAACAGTATAAAAGTTCAATAGGAAGATCAGCTGCTCATCCACTTTTTGCTAAAGCAATTTGTATTATGGATTTACTTTAGCAGTCTACAGTGGCAGTTGCTGTTTTTACTATTTAAATGCTTTGATTATCTGACCTTGCTTACTTTATCTTTTTAAGCGCTGTGCATGGGCTTTAAAAGTTGATCAATAACAGGGGATTCCTCCACCACATTATGCAGAAATCAATCCTGTTTGGGACTATTTGTATTTTGCTCTTACAAGCCCATCTATCTATGTTAATTTTATATTTTCTTTTTTCTTCCTTATGTAATTTGGGCCCAGTTTTACAAATATACATTCCTGGGTTCCCAAGGGAATCCAGGGACTGTGACGTGTACTAAATATATTAACCGGGGGGAAATTTCCTCCTAGTGGAATTTAATATGAGACACAATGAGCATCTGGCTGGGGTGGCACAAGTCTAGGACTTATTCCTGCTGTTGTGGCAGATTGTACTAAATGACCCAGAAGTTTCTTTGAAACATTATAATTTTGTTGCATCTGGTAGTGTTTTGCAAAATAGGATTCTTTAGATTATTAAAGCTAGTGAGGTTATATTTTACTGGTTGTTCTGTAAAGACATGCATTGTTTTAAAAAATATTTAAGTTCTGCATTTTTCCCCTTTTGGACTGAATTAACACAGAGACAGATACAAAGCAAGAGCCCTGCATCCATATATTCAGGGAGCTACTTGGCACCAATGTGCTGTTGTATGTTGCAGTCATGTTCACACCTTGTTGTTGTTTTTTGCCTTCCTACCAAGTGCACACAGTCTTCCATCACATCTTGATCATGCCCTTCCCTGTTCCACCCTCTTTCATTTTATTCTCACATTCCTGTGAGGTAGATTAGACTGAGAGACTGTCATAGGCCCAATGTCACCCAGCAAGTCTCATGACTGAGCAGGAATTTGAACATGAGTTTCTCCAGTCCTAGTGTGGCACAGTAATAATTACACCACCCAGATTATGTTCTTGTGGTCCTATGCCTCTTCTTTCCTGTCCCCTCACCTGCCTAGCATCTCATATCACTCCTTCCGTCTTCCTTGAAGCAGATGCGTCCAACCTTTTTTATCACATTAGGAACAGGCCTTTTTTCTTTACCCCAGCAACTGAATTTATACTTAGTTTAACATTATTTACCCTTCCCAGTTCAGAAAAAAATATACATGGAAAAATATGGGTATGGAAGACTCATTTCTATTTTTCTCTCTGTGTGTGTTTTAGGGTTGACCTAGCAATCCTCGGAGGCATGGGAAGGCACAGGAAGAGGTATATGGGGGTAGAGCCTGAGAAGGGTGATGTTTGGGGACGGGAGGGACTTCAATAAGGTATAATGCCATAGAGTCCACCTTCCAAAGCGGCTACTTGCTCCAGGTGAACTGATATCTGTTTCCTGGAGACTAATTCTGATTCACAGATCTCCAGCCACCACCTGGAGGTTGGCAGCCCTACCCTCAAGTGACATCCCCATGTTGAGTAACACTCTAGGAATTCAAACAGCCTCTCTGGTAAAGATCACAGAGATTGGAGGAATTCCTGAGAGTTGCTCAACATGGTGATGTGATGTTGTCTCCCCTCCCCATTTTTCTCCAACTTCTCCACTGAACAAGCACAAGGGAAAATGGAAGATGGGGGCAGGAGTTTTGTAAGGCTTGTGCGTGTGTGCGTGCACGTGTGTGCGTGTGCAAGCGTGCATGCATGCATGCGTGTGAGAGAATAAACCCTACGTTCATACTATAGATACAAAATAAAATCTGTGAAATACTCTAAAAATCAAAACCAGGGTTGTAAATAATCAGTCAGCTGCTGTAAGGAAGAATTGTCCCTAAGTAGCTCCCACTCTCCCTTCTGGGAGGAAAAGACTAGCCCCTCCTGCTGCTTTTGGCAGTGGATTCTGAAAACTGCACATAGAGCACTCTATTCTCCTACTGCTCCCAAACCAGAAGTAGTTTTCCTGCCTTTAGAATTCCTTTCTTAAATGGAAAAGTTGAACAGAAATCTCAAAGCAATGCACTCTTTGGCTCCTGGAACACGTACAAAAACAGTGCCACAGTAGCCCCCCCCCCCCAATTGCTCTTGGTGGCTCGCTCTCTCTGTCCTCTGGAACATGCAGAAGTATAGTCTTTGAAGAGAGTGCTGATGGGAGTCGGAAAGTGTGGGGAATCTCAAATGAGTGAAGCAGAATGGCAATTACTCCCAAGAATATCATTGCAAGGCTGATTAGAACTTTATTATATGCAAATTTTTAAAGGTTGCTTTGAAGTTACATGTCTGTGGCTATATAAATTTATGGCTTGCTGTGGTTGCAACCTAGAACACTCATTCCACATGATACTCGTACTAAAAATACTTTTCATCTAGCAGTTTGGTAGTTCCAGGCAGATCTCAAGCTTTGTTTTAAAAAACCAATCACAGAGCTAACTCTAGGAAGCTAATAGGGCCTGTAAAACAGAGTTGTTTCTCCAGGCCTATGGCTGAGGCAGCGGGTGTCTAACTACATTGGCCTCCCCTGCTCCTGCTTGGCATCCTTTATTACCTGCTGCTGCCTGTGGTTTGCCCACTTGCCCAGGTTTGGCTTATTGAGCATTTATACAGGTAGTCTTTCTTAGGATCTCTATTAATTGTACTGATTGCCATCTGGTCTATTGTAGGTTCTATATTTCTAATTATATTTTAATTGTTTACATTGTTAGGAAATTTGTGCTGTTTAATTATTGTTGTAACCTGCCCTGAGCCTTGTTGTGCAGGATAGAAATTCAATTTTTTAAAAATGAAATTGTCTTGTTGAATAGAAGTGGTGAAGTCTGCCACTGAGTCTGTCAGTGATTCCTCAGACTTTGTCTACGTATCTGAAAAGCACAGAAATTAGATCAGCTGCTATTTGGAAAACTGGAATTCAGACTGAATATTCCAAATGTCGCACCCATAAATGTTCATTTATGCAAATTACAACATGTTTGTGCAACATCAAAACAACAAGAACTATGACATAGTGTGTAATGTAATAGGTAAGTAACAATGATGCGTTCATTAAGGAGAGTACCCAAAGATTTGAAGTAAAGTAAATATATTGATTAGATTTTTTTTAGCCACTGCTCACTGGAAAGGTCTTATGGTGACTTGCAATATTAAAACCAATAAAGTAAAAACAACAAATGTAAAAATTAACATTAAAACATTAAACAGTTAAAATACGTGGCTATCACCATACCACTACTAAAAACAGCCCAAATTTTGGAGGTTACCTCCAAAGACCAACCTAAATGATTCGACCTTGCATGCCCTGTGGAAACTAAGCAAGTCTGGTAGGGCACAGTTGTCATTTGAGAGTGCATTCCAAGGGGTAGGGCCACAACTGAGAAGGCCTTCCCCCTGGAGATAGCCAACCAAGCCATCCTGGGGCCAGGCCCATAGAAGAAGCCCCTAGAGGATGACTGAAAGGAGTGCAGGGGGTAGTAAGTATCACATAGAAATGTAACCAAAATTGACAAAAATACAAATCAACTGACATTTTCCCCTACAATCTACTATTAAAGATGACAATTAATATGTCTCTCCATCTTCTGGCAACCAGTATCTGATGCAGTTCAGAAAGCCATCATGGACATTGAGATCATTTGGAGCATATTGGAAAAAGAAAGGATATAACAAATAGATCAAACACAAAAACCTATGAAAATTATAGATTTTTTCCCCAAGGTAGCACAAGGTGCTCCTAATAGCCTCACTTTCATTAGACTCCAAGAAAAAGGTCCCTATTTTCTTATGGTCATATCCTGATGGATTCTATCCACCCCCATGTGATCTAGATCTCATAAATGTAGCTCTGTTAAATTTCAAATGCATTATAAAGCCTTTTGCTTACAGCTAAAATAGTTTAAAGTATTTAAAAAGTTAGGCATCTCATGGAGATAGGTTTGTCCCATGGCTATTAACCATTATAACTAAATGGAACCTCCACGTTGATAAGAACATAAGAACATAAGAGACACCAATGTTGGATCAGGCCAAAGGCCCATCCAGTCCAACACTCTGTGTCACACAGTGGCCAGAAATACCAGGTGCCATCAGGAGGTCAACCAATGGGGCTAGGACATTAGAAGCCCTCCCACTGTTGACCCCCCCACACAAGCACCAAGAAGACAGAGCATCACTTGCCCCAGAGTCCCTATCTATACCTTGTGGCTAATAGCCACTGATGGACCTCTGCTCCATATGCTTATCTAATTCCCTTTTGAAGCCGTCCATGCTTGTAGCACCCACCACTTCCTGTGGCAGTGAATTCCATGTGTTAATCACTCTTTGGGTGAAGAAGTACTTCCTTTTATCCGTTCTAACCCGACCGCTCTGCAGTTTCATGGAGTGCCCACGAGTTCTTGTATTGTGAGAAAGGGAGAAAAGTACCTCTTTCTTTACCTGCTCTTTCCCATGCATAATCTTATAAACCTCGATCATGTCACCCCTCAGTCGTCTTTTCTCCAAGCTAAAGAGCCCTAAGCGCTTTAACCTTTCCTCATAGGGAAAGTGTTCCAACCCTTTTATCATTCGAGTTGCCCTTTTCTGCACTTTTTCCAAAGCTATAATATCCTTTTTAAGGTGTGGTGCCCAGAACTGCACACAGTATTCCAAATGAGGTCTCACCATTGATTTATATAGGGGCATTATTATATTGGCTGATCTGTTTTCAATACCCTTCCTAATAATCCCCAGCATAGCATTGGCCTTCTTTATTGCAGTCACACACTGTCTCGACATTTTCAGTGAGTTATCCACTACAACTCCAAGATCTCTCTCTTGCTCAGTCTCTGCCAGTTCAGACCCCATCAATGTGTATTTATATTTAGGATTTTTGGCTCCAATGTGCATCACCTTGCACTTGGCCACATTGAACCCCATTTGCCATGTTGACGCCCACTCGCCCATCCTTGACAGATCCCCTTGGAGTGCCTCACAATCCTCACTGGTTTTCACCACCCTGAACAACTTTGTATCATCCGCAAATTTAGCCACTTCACTGCTTACTCCCATCTCCAAATCATTAATGAACAAGTTAAAAAGCAGTGGACCAAGTACTGATCCCTGCGGTACCCCACTGCTTACCACCCTCCACTGAGAAAATTGCCCACCTACACTCACTCTCTGTTTTCTATGAACTAGCCAGTTTTTGATCCATAAAAGGACTTGTCCTTCTATCCCATGATTTTTGAGCTTACTTAGGAGCCTTTGATGAGGAACTTTATCAAAAGCTTTCTGGAAGTCAAGGTAAATAATATCTATTGGATCCCCCTTGTCCACATGTTTGTTCACCCCCTCAAAGAACACTAACAGGTTAGTGAGACAAGATCTTCCCTTACAGAAACCGTGCTGAGTCTGCCTCAATAGGTTTTGTTCATCTATGTGCCTACTAATTCTTTCCTTAATAATGGTTTCCACCAATTTACCCGGTATCGACGTCAGACTGACTGGCCTGTAATTTCCCGGATCTCCTCTGGAACCCTTTTTAAAGATGGGAGTGACATTAGCTACCTTCCAATCCTCAGGAATGGAGGCAGATTTTAAGGAAAGATTACATATCTTTGTCAGGAGATCTACAAGTTCACATTTGAGTTCTTTCAGAACTCTCGGATGTATGCCATCTGGGCCTGGTGATTTTTCAGTTTTTAAGTTGTCTATCAGTTTTAGGACCTCCTCTCTCGTCACCTCAATCTGACTCAGGTCTTTCAACACCCCTCCTGAAATCAGTGGTTCTGGAGTGGGCAAGCACTTCTCATCTTCCACAGTGAAGACGGAGGCAAAGAATGCATTTAGCTTCTCAGCCATTTCCCTATCATCCTTCAATACTCCTTTTACCCCTTGGTCGTCCAAGGGCCCCACTGCCTCCCTGGCTGGTTTCCTGTTTCTAATGTATTTGAAGAAAGTTTTATTGTTGGTTTTTACGTTTTTTGCTATATGCTCCTCATATTCCCTTTTTGCCTGCCTGACCGCAGACTTGCATTTTGTTTGCCATAGCCTGTGTTCCGTTTTATCAGCCTCACTGAGACTAGCTTTCCACTGCTTAAAGGAATCCTTTTTACCTTTTACAGCTTCCATTACTTTGTTTGTTAACCATGCAGGCTTTTTCCTTACCTATTTGTTCCAATGCAATATATTTCTGATTAGCAGATAATCAACAAGAAATGTCTATTTCTATCACACCTTCCAAATGCATATAGTTGTTTTCATATTAACTGTACTCAGTTGATCTTGGTGCAGTCCAGGCATTTTTCTGTTCTAATAATGTCCACTCTAATATCTCAGGGGTTATCCAAAATTAAAGGAAAAACTTATACTCCTCACTCAGTCCAAAAGGCAAAGTTAACCAAGTAGACTGTGCATGATGTAATGAAACTGATTTAAATATACACTGTATTTCTCAAAGTTAGCTCCTTCTCATAGGAAAATATAATATGAGCAAATGCTACACTGAAGTTTAAATGACAAATTAGAAATGCCAATTAATATGAGTTTAGAAAATGGGGTTGCTTCTAGGGGTGTGCAAAAATATTTTCCCCCAATGCAGGTCTGTTGGACCTGAAAAATATCGGTATTCCAAATATTCCCAAATACTAATATCATTATTGTATTGTAGTAATAGTAGTAAAAACTATTGTGTAGCCAATGGCTATTACAATTTAAAATTTAAACAATATACAAATTAAGAAAACTTACAGCACTGGAATTAGAATTAAATTTAAAATATAATAAGCTCTAAAATCTGCACATTCAGTATTTAAATTAATTAAAATCTTAAATATAGATAACCATCTCCAGAAACACATACACATTGCCATTTTACATTGCCAATTTAAAGTTCAATTTCATTTCATTTTCCTATCTTCTTGGCCCTGATTTTACTAGCCACTAACGCGAAGAGTGCTACCCTATAGGAAACTGTAGGGTCATTATTGTATTGGGATTCCAGTAAATATTTGGGAAACCTGAATATATTTGGCTCCATTATACCCTATGCGGACCATTCCCATAAGGTATAACAGAGAATTGATCCAAGATTATTCAGGGCTCAGAGGACTGTTTTTTGAGGTAGAGGCACCTCTCCTCAAAAACACCACCCCCAAGCTTTGAAAAGATTGGACCAGAGGGTCCAATTCTATGGGCCCCCAAGGAAAGTGCCCCCATCCTCCATTGAAACCAATGTAGGAAAAAGGGCATTTAAGGAGACCACAGTCTCTTTAAATGCTTGCTGAGTTCACTTGCTAAGTTGTGCTGCGGTAGCCCTAAGAAAACTAGCCATGGTCTCTTTAAATGTGTTCTAGCTGTTCCTGAATAAAAGCCAAATACTATTAGCTTTTATTCGGGCACAGCTATTTTGGTAGCTGAATCAGATTCTCCATAAGGTAGTATTATCTGATAAGGTATTTTTGGGGTATTTATTTAGCTCAGTATATACCGGTATATACTGGCATAGTATATACTGAGCACACACCCAGTGAAGGTGGTTCCATGGACTTCATGAAATGTAATGTTTGATGGCAAGAGTGTTTGTCAGATTTTGTTCAGACATTTGTATTTGCATAGAACTCCAGTTATTTATTTTATCTTTATTTTTTAATTTATCCTTAGATTTGTATCCCACCCTATCCCGAAGGCTCAGGGCGGCTTGTACACATTTGTTGTAAATGCACACATCATTTATCGGGATCACTACATCATGACATTGTTGTGGTATACTTGATTAGAGTAGAGATTCAAAAACATAACAGGATATTGATGCTATGGTATTTGACAAGATTACAGGTTTGGCAGGAAAAAGTTAAAAAATCATAACAAAAACCAGACTTCATGAGCAAAATCCTACAGGCATGTTGATATTATTGGAATATATAATGTATATATGTGCATGAGAACAATGAAGATTTGCTTAATGGCTGATATGATGGCATCACAGTAGATATCCAAGCAATATTGCCCTGTATACCCAGAGGAAGAAATGAGACACCAGCATATAGGCTAGAGCGCAGATCGTACAAGTGTTCCATCAAGGCCACTATACTGTGTTACACAGTGGCCAACCCAGTTCTTCTGGAGGGCCAACAACTGGGCATAGAGGCTGAGGCCTTTCCTTGATAATGCCTCCTGACACCGGTATTCAGAGGTTTAAGAAAGGTAAAAGTTACTGCCTCTGAATGTGGAGGTTCCCTTTAGTAGTAGCCACTGATAGATTTATCCTCCATGAATTTGTCTAATTCCCTTCTAAAGCTGACTATACCTATGGTCATCACTACACCCTCTGGCAGTGGATTCCACATTTGTATCACTTGAGTGAATAAGTGTTTCCTTTTGTCCTTACTGAATCTACTGCTCATCAACTTCACTGGATTCCACCATTTGGGAGATGGAAATGAACTTCTGTCTACTCTTTCTACCCCATGCATAATTTTATAAACCTTTATCATGTCCCTTCTTAGTTGTCTTTTTTCTAAACCTAGAAGTCCCAGACTCTTGAGCCTTTCCTCATAGGAATGGTGCTCCAAGCCCCTAATCATCTCAGTTGCCACAGGCTGTGATGGTTGCCTGTGTTTGGGCAACCCCACAACTATTCCATACTCAGCCAGCATCACTGCCGGACCTTACTTATCCTTTCCTGAGAACAAACCTGTGGCAAAGAAGATGCCATACCTCATCTCTTTTCTCCTGGCCATACAGCAACTGGGGTTCACAGGTGCTGCATTAAGGAAGTCCCCTCTCCACCATCCCACTTGCACTACCACTGAGTGGCTGGCTTGTGTAAAACTTAGGGATTCCAGCCTCCAGGTGGGACCAGGGGATCCCCTGGAATTACAGTTCAGACTACAGTGATCAGTTCCCCTGGAGAAAACGGATGCTTTGGAAGGTGGACTCTATTGCATTGTATCCCACTGTGGTCCCTGACCTCCCCAGGCTCCACCCCCAGATCTCCAGGAGTTTCCAAACCTAGAGCTGGCAACCCTACCTCCAACCGGTGGCCATGGGGGACCTGGCCACCCAAGTAAAACTCCTTTTATCCTTAGATACTTCAAGCTACTTGCCTATTATCCCTGCCTATCCATAGCAACCCGCACTATTCTTACCATCCTTAGTTAATCAGTCCCCAGAGACCAGGCCTTAATCATCCTAAATCCCAACCTCATCAAATGGTGTAGGTCTCCCTTCTCAAAGTAATCTGAAATGAACCCCATGAAATCCTGTTTGGCCTCAACCATGATCAGCTGCTTCCACATTGACTGTGTCAGGTAGATGGCTGCTGCAGTGACAAATCTGCAGAAAGGAGATAGAGGCTGCTTAAATAATCACTCCCTGCCTCCCACCCTCCCCCATCTAAGTCATACAAGGCACCCAGCCCAGCCTACCCCATAGAATCCTCATGTTTCATTTATAAAGGGGGCAGGGGCCAAATTGTCCCCACAACCATCAATAGCAGGGACTTCGCTATCATCATAGCTTTTGGTAGTTGTTTTACTACAGCCTAGATAACATATTACTATTGCTTGTTTCTAACAATGTACTCCGATGCAGTGCTAACCCTGTCTAAGGCCTTTGAAATCAGTGCATTTCATAGGAGTGCACTCTAAGTGTGGCAAAAGAAATATAGTACCCCCCAAAAAAATATGTGTTAACCATGGATGAGATTTGTTTAATGCAGCATACTGAGACATTTAGAAAAATTCAGCATACATGACAACACTGAACAATAATGCAATGTTTTGGCAGTACCCCCCCCCCCGAAACTCAATTCAATGAAAACTAAGCAGTCAGTGCTATGAATGATTAAAGAATCTGGCACAAAAAAACTTTTAAAAATAGCCACTGGATATCTGAACCAGCTTTTCCCAGAAACCATGTTTTAGATTTTCAGTATCTAGTTCTTTTTTTAAAAAAATTAACAGGTCATGAAGAATAAAGCCAAACTCTAGTGGGACAATTCACTTTTTATGCAAAACTTTTTGCTTGCAGTTATTGATTTAAGCAAAAGGCAGCAATATTGGAATTGAGAAAAAAGTTTTAGCAATAAGCTAGTTACTGAAGAAGTTACATCTAAGAGCCCTGTTTTCTTTTTATGATGACCCTTTTTAAATGCAGAGAATGGGAAAGCCAAAATGGAAGACTTTCTACACAAAGCATATGCATTGCTCCATGGCCAGCCCTGGAACAGACAAGTCCATACTGTTTTTCTCAAGTGGGTAAATGTTAAGAGAGAAGAATCCAAGTTTCATGATGCAGCAGCACAAAGCTGGGAAGTGAAAATTATGTTGCAGCAGAGTCTTGAAAATATGACTGTAAAAGTTAATCAATAAAATGTCTATTCCTGTCTATTCACTAGGGGCCGCAGCTGCATAGCTTCACACAATCGATACTACAAATTATTACGATTTCCAGGTTCCCACTGGACATTCTGAACAAATCTTTCAAGTGTAACAGGCTTACATAGTGGGGTTGTTGTAGTTGGGTTCCCCCCCCTCCAACTTTACATGTAGCTCATCCAGTGTAAGTGGCAATAAAATGTTAAAACCTGTGAATTTTTTACAAATGTTAAATATTTTATTTTCAGCTAAGCCTTGTTTTGTGCTGTCTTCCCTTTCAGTCCAGCAGCTAAGATAAATCGCTGCTTGTGCTTGCCTTAGGAACTTGTATTGTGACACCTACAGAATGGATAACTTTGCACTTTTGTTTTTACACATGTAGGAGGTAGACTCTCTACAAGCATATGATAGTATAAATATACTGTCACCTGCCTTTCTTTCCTGCTTGCCTCGTTTACTACAGACCAGGCCTGTAGTCAGAAAACAATTATTGGAGGAGGGGGGAAATGAGTACAGTGGTGGTCAGTCCAGCATTATTTATTTATGTTATCATTTATTTGTTTATACTTTATTGTTTATTTACTAATTTTCTACTTGAGACTCAATGTGGATTAAATGGCATAAAACAATGTAATTGAAGAGCATGGGAGGCCTAATAAGCAATGCAATAGGACTAGGTTAACAAAAATTAGAAAAGTGCAAGAAAATATCAGACATACCATGTCAAACAATGCAAAAAATAAAATTACCAAAAAAATGAAACTAATGCTGTAAGCAGTTCTGAGGCTGCCACAACGTCATTTAATGCCCTCATTCCATAATATCTCTCTCTCTCTCTCTCTCTCTCTCTCTCTCTCTCTCTCTCTCTCTCTCTCTCTCTGCTTTACTCCAACATAATGTTACTCCCCCCTACCCTGGCTTTTAAAATCAGGGCTCTTCTGCTAACTGCTCATTCTGTTCTAACCAATTGCATAGAGAATTCGCCCTTGGGATTCACACCTTTTTTACCTCAATTCCTTCCTTTTTTACATAGAGAATTAAACTTGAAAGACTTGTGACAGATTTCACACCAACCCCTAGACCTGATTGGAAGGGCATGACAAATTATTGATGGGGCTCAGGCTCGGCCCCTTTTTGCCCCACCTCCAATCTCCCCTCTGTGCCAGCCATGTTTGCCACACTGAGATCCAGATTTTTAGCAGATTTGTGTGCTGGTGCAAAGAACAATTAAGATAACATTGTGCCTCCTTCTATGAAAGGTTCCTTTATTACATGGACACAAGGCTGTTCTGTCTCCTGTGCTCGTTATCTTTGACTTGGGAATATCTCCTTAGTGGCAAGGCTGGGAGAGGAATGATTTAATTCTTTACTACAAGGATTGCTTCCTATATCTTCCTCCAAGGAGCTCTGGGGAGCATACATGATACTCCTGGTCACACTATATTCTGATAACAATGCTGAAAAGTAGGTTAGGCTGGAAGTGAATGTGTGGCCTAAGTTTACTTGATTATGTTCAGGGCAGAGCAGGAATTTGAACCCAGGCCTCTTGGTTCCTAGTCCAACACTTCAACTGCTACACTGTGCTAGCTTATCCTCTTTAGCATCTAGCATGCTAGAAGTTACTGTGGCCACCATAACTACACTGAAATGCTGGGCAACAGAATATGGTAGCATAGGTGGCATTTTAAAGCTAGCAGCAACTGAGGAATGGCTATCCATGATGTAGCATAGTGATGATCAAGAGTGCTTCCAAGCTGACTTCCACATTTCTCATTGAATTTGTAGGACTGCACAGTAAATTGTGATCTGATCTCAGCCCCAAAGTCTCAGGCTCACAGTCTGTAATCTCATTTCAGTCCCAAAGTCCCTGGAAGGTGGGGCTTAGGCAAACCTCAGAGTCACAAATACAGGGGTAATAATCCTAGTCAGTTAAGGGTGATGATGATAATATAGAGAGAGTTGAAGTGTAGTGATCACTGAATGGTAGAGAGTGTAGTGATCAATTCAAGTACGGTCCCGACATGTAGGCTGCTAAAAGTGCTCCCAGCTTTGCTTTGGGAAGTAATAGCATCAGAAAGCCATTCATTGCAGGGATCACCCTGGTCATAAAACAAGCCTGCAAGCTAACACCACACATTTCTGGCTGGTGTGGAGGTTCTCTACATGATTGGGGGAATCCATCTGGTGAACAGCTTTCCCTTGGTGTTTTTTGTGGAGATAATGTCATGCAGGAATGTATTCAGTAACCTCCACATGCTGGCTACAATACTTGAATCAAAGCAGGCATCATCTGAGGCCAGGTTAGTGCTTCTCTTGCTCTTGAAGTAATCATTCATTGGGTGAATATAGACAACTATTTACTTGCAGGGATGATCATGGAACCTTTTGGAAAGCCTAGATCTATATTCCAGTAGTGTTGGAATTGTGCCACACATTAGCATCCAATCAGAAATCCATGGAAGTGTGGTGTGGCAAAATTCTCTTCAGCACCTGAGACGGCATGCCAGACAGCCAGTTTACAAAGCATTTGCATGAGCTGTTATTTGCCTGCATTCCCACTCTGTCAGTACCCTGTCTTTTTTATCTATGTCACTGTGGCCCACCAGCCACAGCAGTATTGCTAGCATAAGTCAGCCATGTGCTGCTGCTTCACAAAATATATGTAGTCCATCAGTAACTAAGAATGTCTACACGTCTTGTGCTACACCTGAAAGAAGGGATTCCTAAACTGGGAACATACAGGCAAACCATATTTGACAGAGTGAATAATACCTCTATAACACCTATCAATTCAAGAAGCAGAGGATCTGACTGTTAAGGTTCCATATTAAATCCACCCTTTCTTCATCAGGGTTAACAGTAATATTCTTACATATCCTTCTCTCTTAATAAGGGGAAAGTATCTGGGTTTCATAAAAGGCTGGAAATCAGTTCAATTGTTTATTTTGTTAGATTAAGCCAGATAACCCTGGACACTTTTAATACAAATTGTCAAATTATGAATCTTTTTTCTCCTCTGTTCACCTTTCTCCAAATGAAGCATGGTCTTCATAAAAGAACTGACATCACAACTTATTGCACCAAAACTGAACTAAGGTGCTTAAGGAGAAAGGGGAGATGTAATGTTTTACTTAGTAGGAATATTCCACTTGTTGCACTACTATATTACAACTATCTATAAACTTTTCTCCCTTACATTCTAGATAGAGTAGACTATTTACTGTGTTCAAAGATAACTTTGCCTTGCTCTCATAATGTTGCATAACAAAGTTATGACTGGATTCAATATCATTTGAAACTCCTGATGCAATGACATAAAAGTCTCCCTTGTAAAAGGTAGGAGAATGACAATACAAGCTGCAGTCTGATGATCTTATAGTATCACAAGTTCTGTGGCCAAAAGACCAGGCCCATAATTGTTTACTCACAACTACCGTGTGAATCTATGCCTGGCAAGATTGTTATTGGTCACCTATTTTGGAATTTCACTTTAGGTTAGTCTCAGATGGGCCTTGAGGATCCCAGGTAAATGGACCACCATCTGCTCCAGGCATCTAAGAAACTGTTTTGTCATTTTGTCTAACAGTGTAAGAAATGTGGGTATCTTGGAGAAATGTGATGCTTGCCACCCATTTTTGATTAATAAAACCTCCTCCTGATTGAGCAATCACTCAGGGAACAGCATCTTAGAAACTCACGAAGTTCACATTTACTTTGTGATATTGCGAAACAGGCTGTCTAAATTGAACACACAATGTATGAAATTCAGCAAGAAGAATGCATTATTCAGAGTATTTATATAATGCAGAAGAGACAAAAGCATTTAGATGAGATGAATACCTTTCATAACATTCACTGGAAAACTGAACAATGAATCAATTTATGATTCATAAACATGAAAAACCTTCTTTGTAAGTTTTAACTTTTTCCTTAAAGAAAAAAAGAGCTATTAGGATTAGTATTTGAGTTCATTTTAGCAACTTCATATGTTACTCGTTACTCTGACTAGAAGCTCAAACTCTTAAGTTTGCTTTAATTTGGTAGCGTCTTGCTTTGAGGCGGCTTCTTGAACCAAAAAAGACAGACAATAAGAGCCATATGTAACCTTCAGACCTTAAAAAAGAGAGGAAGAGGAGAATGCCACTGGCAGATAGACAATAAAGGAAAATATTTTCCCCTCCACACCAGATTTTCACATATTCTAGGAGGGATAAAAACACTAAGAAGAATACTGGTTAACACACTAGTTTGATGTTTTAAAAAAATCATGAAAAGTTGTTTATCAACTACTTGATACTTGATTTAATCAATAAATTAGTCAAAGACAGTCACAAAACACATCACCTGAGCACTACAAACCCTACAGCACAGAGCTAAAAGAATTACTGTTGAATTCTGGCTAGCTTTCAACCCTTCCTGTAACATCAAAACAAACAGTAACTCACTTGTAATCACTAATTTCTTCATGAGAAGCTATAATGTGTTCTCTCAGTGGCTTCAGCTTTGCCTGTGATTTTTCTACTGGTCTGGGCGAAGTGTTTCTGCCTCTTGCTCACTTAGCAGTCCTTGACTGGCTTTCAAGCTGGATTCCATTAGAAGTTTTTCATCCTGACTGGCAAATTCTTGGGCTGAAAGATAATAAAAGCACTGCAGCTTCAAACAAACCCAATGCTTTACTTTTTTTGTTTTGTTTTACATTTCATGAAGTGGTAAGCCTGTTTTATATGAACTTGTTGAATATAAAATTACAGATTATTATTTTTTTTAAAAAAATCAGTTCTGCCTGCAGGCATTTTTTAAAAAAATGACTCACATATCCATATAGAGATTATTTAGATGCTTTAACATACATTTTAAAGACATTCAATTGTTTATCAATTGACAAATAATCCCTAAATCTTTAACTATGCAAACATAAAATGTTTAGCAGAATTTCTCAAAAGCATGCATGATTTGTCATAAGTTTTCAAACTGCAATTCTGTTTGTGATTAACAACTTCTCTTTTTCAACGGGTTCTTATCTATATATTTCACTTTGAAGAAAATTATGATGTAAGCCAAAAACTTCTTCATTAAATTAGTTCCAATGTAGATTACCTCTACAATATAAACAAAGTATTTCCCAAGGTCATCCAATAGATGGCACTCTTTCATTAGACCAAAGAATCTAGGGCAGTATGCTTCAAGCCTCCTCAGAAAAATAGGCAATTTAAGACAAAGACATTTTTCCTTTGTTCTTTTGTTGACCATATTCTAAGAAATATACATATATAGGTGTTCATTTAAATATTTGTCCTTTAGCACAGATATATATCTAGAGTTTCGTTGTTTGTTGTTGTTGTTTTTAGCTATTGGGCAAATATACATCCTCAGACATACAAATGTTTATTCAGCAATGTGGACTAAGTTTAATGAGGTACAGAATTAAATTTCAGAATAAACATGTATCAGTGACGAATGCTTCCTTTCTAAAACCAAAGCCTGATACTGAATATTGTATATTCAATTCAAGCCTTTTTGAAAATGAAACGGCTGAGGCACCTTACAGAGAAAACATCAAAATTAAGAAGGTCATATTTTCATAGAGAGCAAATCTCTTCAAACATCTTCCTTTTAATAGCCCTGGTTTATATAGGAAGAATGATGTATAAATTAGACTTCAATTAATTCAAAGCAAAGGGACTGGAGCCTTATAAAACTAATATTGTCATAAAAAAATTGGCACACTAGTCTCTGCAAACAGTGTACATTTATCTTGTGCACTCGAAATCAATCTTTGTTGCTCTGATGAGCTAAATCTAAATAAAAGTATTTAATTAACAATCAAGAACATTTGGAACATCCAGCAGATATATTCCCTACAACCGGAGCCACTATTATTATTTCCGGATATACACACACAGACACACACACACACATAAAATAAGGTTGCATCTAAACCAGTATGTGTGTAAGACAGACCGCTGAACATTCATATAGTCTGAACAATTCTAAGGAACATATATTATTTATTTTACAAATTTTACTCAGTTTTGAGAAATCGTAGAGATGTGTTAGTTGCCATTGTTTAATAAAAGGAAAAAAATGATACATGGAACTGATGTCTTTTGGGCCCAACAGTGCAAATAAATCAGCAGGTGAGAAACATTATGTATAAAACTAGTAGCATGAACAGTCTCCTTCAGTAATATTGAGAAATTTGCTTTAACGTTTTGCAGCATGGGCCTCTGTTGTGTTTGAAATACTCCATGCCAGAAATGACTGTAAAGGTAAACTTGATTTCCTGTACATCAGATACAAAAGATATAGCTTTGCATGATCTGTTAAAATGATAAAATTCACAACAGGTACCATCCGTGCTCTTTTTTTGTAAAGGAAAATAATATTGATCTTTAACTACTTGTGAATAATATACACGGGGGGGGGGGGGTTCTGAAGCTTGCCTATGGATATGTGCATTAGTTGCCCTGCGATGAAGCTTATTGAAAACACTGTCAGTTCTCTTATTCTTCCCCACAGAGCAAACCTGGGAGATATAAGAATCTAAGGGGCTCTGCTCTTCAAATTGATAAAGTCCATTTATGTCCCCCCCCCCAACTCTCTAAAGAATCTCCTCTCATTCACAAGGTGCTGGTTGAAAAGGGTTAAATTATTTTAAGTTTACCTATGCCTTGGACTTGAGCCCTGGCTGATCCCAAGCCAGAGGCACTAGCAGCTGCATGCTTTATTTACAATCCCTTTGTCAGACTTACAACTGCCTCAGGCTATAACATAGTGTACCTAATGTTCAAACTGGCAGGTAATCTTATGTCAAACATACTTCTTTGATTTAAAGTGATCAATAGATTCTTGTAAAGAGGTAATTTCTCTGATGTTTCCACCTTGCCTTTCTTACAGGTGATTCACACAAAAGCCTCCTTATATGATGTACAAACAATAAACAGAAAGCTATAATCATGTTTTTTCAGATGTTTCCGGTGCACAACGATTTTGGATCAATACCCTGTGTAATACAATTATCTGCAATGATCTGGTTGTATTGAAAAAGAATTTGCGGCAAACCTCTAGGGGGTTTTATCCAGAAACATGGTGTCTAGCAATGTTGTGAATAGTGGAAGAGAAAATTAAGGGTTTGACACAAGCTGTCCATTACACTCCAAATGACTTCATTAATATTTTATTTGTGAAAAAATCATATCTTTCAAAACTTTACTATAGGGGTGGATCCATAAGGTTAAAGGATGATAATAAGGCTGTGTCCTTTTGGTATTGACTAGATTCTGAAAAACACCTTCCAACATATAAGCCAAGGCTACAGGTACTGGGCAAAAAAAAGGGGGGGGGACAGATAGGAAATTATTGGCTGTGGCTGAATGCCTCTTTGAATGCCTGACAAAATGAAATGGGAAATTCTCTCTGAGTGTATGGCTACAGTGGATGTGAAAACAGCTCTTTTGTCTTGGAGCTATTCAAGCACTCCTTTTTGAGCCATAACGTTTGAGTCCTAGCAATTAATTGTGTGACTTCAGTCAGTCAGAACCTTCGCATGTGCTGTAGATGCCCAATGCATGTATGTCTGTGCATTCCGTACAATGCCCAATTTCTGCAGCCAGCAAGTGTGCAAAGCTCTCTGAGGCAGAAATAGCTCTCCCCCCCCCCATTTTTCACACTCTCCAGTAGTGTGCAGAAACAAAGGAACTCAGTCTGTCTGATAAAGCTGCTTTTTCCAGCTCTAAATTCCCCCTGAACACTGGACAGGGAACCTTTTGTGTTCATTTGATTACTGCAATCTTTTGTCGTTATGATTGATATTTCTATTCTATTAGACTGTGCCAAATTCACGGTGCAGTAATACCACTTGTTTTGTACATTATTGCCTTGTCCTTCTGCACTGCTCCCACACATCTTTGCAGTTCCTGATTTACCTGCCAAATCTTGGCTCTAAATAAGATGGCTTTTCTCGCTTTCGGATTCTTTCTTTCTGAGTGTCCTCAGCAGTTGCTTTCAGCTGCTTGACCAGCCTGTCAAAGTGCTCCACCTCAGCCACTTCAGCTTTGATATCTTCTCTTGCCTGCAGGAGAGCTGCTTTGGATTTTCTCAGAAGGTCATCTCTTTTGCATATTTCCTGTGAAGACTCACCAACCCCCCCCAAAAAAAAAATTCCAATAGAATCTCCTAGGGTGAAGTAAAGAAAAAATACTGCATACTGATCTTTTGAGCTAAAAAATACGGAAGATTCCACCATTTCTCTTTCTCAATCAAGTGTAGTCCTGGCATCCCCCTCAAAGCAAAGGAGTTATACTTTACATTGTAAAGCTCTGCATATTTTATATTAAAAGGGCATCTGTGTAAGAACAACATTAAGAAAAATCCTTTATTAATAGTTCATCAGAAAAGTTTCACAGAATTTTACGAAGCAAAGGGGAGAGAACAAACAGGTGTTTGACCTAAATGTGCGCAGGCTTTTGAGGTTTTTTAATGAGGTTTGCTGAACAATAAAATAAATTTAACAGTTTAGAACCACAAACTACAATTCCCATTCAGACTAGAAAAAAGATAGAGAGAAAGAGGACAGTTACCTTCCTGTTTTCTTAATAACTGAATCTCTAATCTTAAAGTAAAACTCCAGCATCAATATTCTTTCAGACTTTTGGTATTGTTAAGATAGCACAATTTTCATTATAGTTACAGGTTTAAACATTATGATTGCTATTTTCAAAAATATCCTGGATATCGTGCATATCTAGTTTTCCAGTCCTCACAAATATCCTGATGCTAATGAATAACCAGTTGTGAAGGAGAGCAAAGTTCAGCCAGTAAGTTTCACTTTCTATCATGCAGAAGTGAATCCTCACAAGTGTCTCTGCTTTATTGGCTTGGTGCCACACCTTTATTCTCTATCATGCTCCATCATGCTTCTTTTAATCTGAATATTTAGTACTCTTTTATGTCTTAATTACAGCAAATTGCACACAGTTGGCACCATTTCTTGAAATTAATCCCAGAGTACTTTGTTTCTGTCAAGCACAGTCAAAGCCTTGGAGAATAATAGTAAATGTTATTGCAGATCTAAATTTAAATGACTGTCTATGTATTTAACTTAAGCCTTTAATTACTCGTGCTGTACTGTTTTTGGTTCAAATGTTAAACATTCTTAATTGAGAAGGTAAAATTGCTTTAGACAGCTTAAAACCTGCATATATGTTTGGCTGTGATGTTAACATGACAACAATTATTTTTTCAGGTGTCTCAAAACAGACCATACATAATACCTCACCATGGGTTCATATTGCTTTCACTGTCAGTATTATAAATAGGTCAACATTATTTTAGGGGTTGAATTCTTTTTCCTCTATGTGTTTTAGAGTTACTCTTATGTAACAAATGGCAAATACATAAAATTATACCTCTTTGCCAACTAGGTTTCTATAAAATGTATTTGTTATTCTGTAAAAATATTTGAAAATAAGAGGTGATCATTGTATCAGTTCTATTTTGCTTTTCAGTTACTGTTAGAACAGCCAGTTTAACAAAACCAAAATGTTGAGCAGGGCCTAAACAATTCCAACACCTGCTTTATATATATATATATATTCTTTTTGCAGTAAATTCCAGAAACCTTAACATTTAGATTTTTTTAAATAATGCAGACATCCTTACAAAGTAACATATATCTTTTCCCCCCACACATGTTATACAGATAGCTTTCACATGACTATAACATAAAAGCTCCAGGCCTCTGTACATTTTTATAGAGGAAAAGTGCCTCCAGCTTGGTCTCTGATATTGAGCATATTCACAGCTAAAATGGGAAATGCAGTTTCTAAAATCTCTACAGACATTTATATGGCTGTATTCATTTTATTTTGTATCAACATGCTTTTTGGATAGAATTGTTATCACAAATGCAAACATATCTCGAGTTTCAAGACAAACACCAAAGAAATGTGTACTTACAAAATTTGTGATAAAATAGGATGGCTTTTTTCTCTCCTTCTCTGGTATTCATAACAAATATATATATGAAGTGGTACACATCCCAGATTCTCCCACTCTCTTTTGCAATGTGATTTGTAAAAGAGATAGCTATTTTGCTCGTTTTTTTCCTCATCACAAGAGCATACCTGATCTTTTGACTACAAAGTTTCCTGGCATCTGTAAGGTCCCTTTCAAGCTGTGTTATCTGCTGTTCTAGCTGAGCAAGAACCATTTTGTGTTTCTGCCGGGAAGCTCTTACATTCAGATGCAACGACTGCAAGGTCTTTCCTAGAGTTTCAATCTCAAAAACAGATTTCCTTTGCTTATGAGGTATATTAGCAGTTTCCAGGTTTTCTTCCTGAAGATTCCCATTTTCCTGCTTCTACTTCAGAGACATTTTACTGGTGTTATTGTTCCAGCCCCCCCCCCTTTGACTTTTATACACAGAAAATATAGAACCTTATAATATACATTCAATCAGCTGTCTTATAACAAAAATTAACCACAGTAACTTTTCCAAAATTGAACAAATTGGCATTAATTATTGCAATGTACAGTTCTGAAAAAGTGGGGATATTTTCAAAGTTGCTCATAAAGCAAGAAACCTGAGGCTTAAAGAGCTGTCTGTATTGTGATTGTATTACAAAACAGTCACATGGTTACTATGCACTCGCTCCTTTCTCAGGCATCCTTTTAAATTTTGAAATGTTCTTGTTAACCTGGAGGAATTCTCATTTTTGTGCTAGGGTAGAGTTTTTCTCTACAACAAACTAAGTTTATATTAGGCTAGATTGTCACCTAAAGAGCCCCAAGAGCCTGACTACTTGGCTATTGATGTTTATCTCCATTGTCTCAACTGAGGCGCTATCTGAATTTGGGCCACAGTCTGATCATGCAGGCCCAGCAACCCAGCTAATGACTAACAGAAGCAAGATGACTTCACATGTAGGAGGAGGAGGGGGAGGAGATTGGATTTATACCCCATCCTTCACTACCCAAAGGTGTCTCAGAGTGGCTTACAAACTCCTTTCCCTTCCCCTCCCCACAACAGACACCCTGTGAGGTAGGTGGGGCTGAGAAAACTCTTGACAGAAACTGCTCTTTTTCAAGAACAGCTCATCAGAACTACGGCTTGCCCAAGGTCATCCAGCCAGGGGCAAGTGGAGGAGTGGGGAATCAAACCCGGTTCTCCCAGATTAGAGTCCACGCACTTAACCACTACACCAAACTGGCAAATTTACAGGGGGGTAGGGGGCCAGAGGCAGGAGGAGAAGGAAAGAGAGCCTGGAGCCTGTGTGAGAGTATGTGTCATTTTAAGTCAAGCTGATTTCACAACGGCTGGTTTTCAGCCCCTCTCCTACTGTTGGGGCGCACAAGTAAAAAGAAATTGAGTCAGTCGTGAATGCACATGTGTCATGTTTCTGAATCAACTGAAGGCCAAGCCTTGATTTATAGCATATAGATGAGTTTGGTCTCCATTGCATAATTGGTCAAAATCAATGCCTATAGTGCTGCCCCTACCTGGCAGCAAAGGGGATGTGAATGGAAATGGCAGGAAGCCAATCAATATTAAGACATTACTTTCAGTACAAGCAGGGAATGTGGTTTTTCCTTACCAAAACAGAGTCACTTTGCACAGTACGGGTAATAGCAGTAAAATGCTAATTCTCCTATGAATGCTGTCCCCAAGTCCCACAAAGGATAGGATTCTAATATGGCTAAAGGACTGGGCAAGACAGAATGTGTTCTTGCCTTTGTTAACTGGCACCTCTTCAGTGCTCACAGATTACTAAAAATGGGAAGCTAATCAGAATTCCAACAAGCAATAAGAAAACAAGTCCCCTATTTCCTTAGCCAGTTTAAAGCAGCAGATGTGCAGGCTTTAAAAAAAATCCAGTGTGGAAGGGAGTGCCAGAAATGGGACCCAGGTATTCACCAAGAAGACCATTCTTTACTACTTGAGCCTGGCCTATATTGCTAGCAGTGTAGTATACTTCATTTTAATGGAAGGTGAGATGCAAGCAGTTGTGATGAAGAAATTCCATTTGGATTAGATGTTGAGATCTCAGCTATCCATACATTAAAAACTGATCCTACCATGAACAAAGGCTGATGAATTGTCTTTCAGGCATCATTCATGAACTGAGAGTCCTCTCATACCCATTACTTCTTCAGTCACAATACAGACAGATGCATCCAGCTAAGTGGTAATTATTAAGGAGGATCTTTGTCTTGGCAGATTCCTTCCCTGCCCCATAATAACACTGGGAAGTTCCCACTGGCTGTTCCCAAAGTGACACTAATACCCAGCTCAGAGTTAATTGGCCATGAGTTCCTAAGCAAAATACAGCTTCAGAAAATATAATTTTAAATTAATAGGTACAGTAAGAAATCACCTACCAGGATTCTAATCAAGTTTTATGTTTTGGCCAAAGACCCCCCTTTTTTTGTACCCCCCATAGGGGATGTTTTTTATTGCATTTTCTAATAACTACATACTAAAAACTACAAACAGAAAATCCAAGAAAGGGGAACTACATCTATTGGAGAAAGTAAAGAAAACCCTCTAAAAACCCAAGAGGGTGATCATACATACGTTTACAAATTTACCTTTAAACTTAAACACAAGTTAACTTCCGTTGAAAATGATCATCTATCTAATTAAACATAAATGCTTCATCAACATTTCTAATTTCATAAAAATATTGTAGAACGATATACAATAAACTTTTTAGGTATTCCAGAGCACATTGACAATCTATTTTTCCCCCTTTCTGTGTCTCAACTGATAGCCTTGTTTAGGACCTGCCACCCCCAATTTAGAGTCAGAGTCTTCCTCAGAGGATCCAGCCTCTCCTTCTTCCTCGCTCTCTTTGGCGTCATCGGTCACACCTTCTCCTGTTGGACTGCTATGTTGACACAAAAATTCACAAGCCTTTTCAACTGAGTCAATCCTTTCTTTACCATTTGCATATTTGAAGATTAGTCCCTCGGGTGTTAACCATCTGTAGGCAACATCATGCTTTTGTAGAAATAGAGTCAAGTCTCTATATTTCCTTTTCCTTCTTATCTCAAATGGAACATCTTTCAGTATTCTTATATCTTTGTCTTTTATATTCAAGGGAGCTCCATTAGATGCTTTTAGTAGTTGGTCTCTCACTTTTCTTACAATCTTATTTTAACTTCCCCTGGCAAATTATTCTTTCTAATAAATTCTGAATACAATCTGTTGACCATATCTATTTCACTTTGAAGTTGATCCGATGTCATCTCTGCCATGGGTGTGAGAGCGTCACCGACAATCTGTCTCAGATTCTCTTCTTTCTTTTCCTGGATACCTTGAAGTATCAAGACATAGCTTGCTCTTTCCATTTGAAACTGTAATACTTGAGATTCTTCAATTTGACGGGAGCGGTGGCGCAGGCAGTAAATGAAGCCTGCAATACCATCTGTCAAACAGCTTTGGCTGTTCAAGCCCCACCGTGGCTGGGGTGAGCTCACAGCCCATGTCCCAGCTCCCGTCCACCCAGCGGCTCGAAAGCTCGTTAAAGGGCAAGTAGACAAAATGGGTACCTGCTCTTAGAGCGGGGAGGCACCCATCCTTCGTGGTGGCGGAGCGACGGAGCAGCAGAGCAGTGGTGGCGGAGAACATGGCGGCAACGGCAAATCGAGCGAGCGAGGCTGGGCTGACGGAGCGCGGAGGTGGGGCGACACAGCAGGCCGGAGCCTGTCGGACAGAGGCCACAGCAGGAGCACGCACTAACATGCCCTTTGCCCAAGCCCGTGGAATCGCAGCAACTAAAGAGAAGACCCGTGCCAGAAGACCTGTGCTAGGAAGTTGCCGGCGGCGGATTGAAATACCTCCCGCACAAAGATTAAGAATAACAAAGACTTCGCCAGAGGGTGCCTGTTAGGCCAGTCACCCCCCCTTCATTGTATGTGTGGCCCTAGGTAGGATGTGTTGTATAATGTAATGAGAACCACTCAGAGCCCTTAGGGGGTGAGCGGTATACAAAT
>NW_015169197.1:200599-208410 GCF_001447785.1 Gekko japonicus
GTAGTAGTAGTAGTAGTAGTAGTAGTAGTAGTAGTAGTAGTAGTAGTAGTAGTAGTAGTAGTAGTAGTAGTAGTAGTAGTAGTAATAATAGACACTTTTCTTCCAGTGCCTGCTGTTTTTTGACCATCTTTTTTGGTATCAATCACTTTAAGCTCCTGCTCCGTTTTTTCGATTTTCTGCATGTTTGCAGCCATTTGTACTTGTTGTGTGTTCAGCTTCTTGTCAATTGCTGTAATTTTCTCCAGCAGAGGGCAAAGTGCTTCTGACAAGAGCCTTTGAAGTTCCGCTGTTGAGTCCTGTCTAGGAGTAGAACTCACAGGGCTGGAACTTCCGGGAAGAAGCTTTGCTTTCGCTTGTTTATCTCTAGAGTCCTTCACTGTCGGTGGCGCCATGTTTGAGAATTGTTTACTTTTATCAAAAGTTTGTCAAAGTCTCTGGAAGTTCTTTTATAATGTGGTAAGCTCTTAAAGTCTCTTTGTTTTATTCCGGTCACTTTTTGTAGCAGCCCCCTCCCTTTTGTAGCTAAAAGTGCCTGTAAACAGTTCTTAATGGAGGAGAGTCCCCTCCCCCCCTCATTTTCTTTTGGGAGAGCCATGCGCTTTTTCATTGTCCCACTTGTACTTAAACTCACATTTTCAATGATTGCTCGCTTGTGTCTAGTATCGGTTGATCACCAAACGCTTGCTCTGGTGTGCCGATCTTTTTCCCCTACAAGACACCTCTCACTGGCTTTTCTCACTGGGGGGAGCTCTCTAGCACCCCATGGCTGGGAGCCCCTCTCCCAGGCTCCTGGGGTGGCATGGACAATCGTTCCCCCTCCCAGCCATGGGCACTGGCAGGCTTCTCCTGGAGGTCCAGGAGAAGGCTACTGCCATGGTGATTGCCAAAACCAGAAGCCTTGCCAAAGACCCTTTCATAGGGCTCCTTAAACTCACTTTGACTTCTTAAGGCAAGCAGATCTTAAGGTTTCACACACCTGAAGAATAAAGGACAAAACAAAAAAACAAACCCTGGATTAAAACAGATACTGGATGAAAGCTTCATTCACTTCATTTAAAGGAGAGGAAATGAATTTTTTAAAGAGAGAAGGAATGAACAGAGAAGGCTTTCATCTATTCTCAGTCTGCTGAGCTGGGTAGACTAAGGCTGCGATCACACGCTACTTTAGATCTGAAATAGGTGCGAATGCCTGATGGATCTAAAGAGAGTGATCAGACAGCAACATCTGGGAACCATCCCACAGTCATCAGCAGCCTGTGCTGCTCTGCCATAGAAGCGAAGTTAAAAGACACCGGGGAAAGTCCAGTGTTATCTGGATAAGGCAGGCCACGGGTTGACTTTCCCCTATCTGATCACTCAAGCACGCTCTCGTGCTGTTGGGATGGTCTGATCAGGCCATCCTGACTCCACGCCATGTCCCCCCCCCCTTCACAGTATGTGCATCATCGCATATTCCATAGGGGGCCCTCAGTGTGGAGGTGTGATTCCTCATTTATGCGCAAGGAAAACAAACAGTGACGGGCTGCACCCACAGCTTCAAAGGGCTATGTGATCTCACAACTGTGTGTCAAGTTCCTCTGGAGGGAATAGCCTCGCTTCCCCACCGCTTCAACTGGCCCGTGTGACCATAGTCTAAGTTGTCTATTTCAATGATCCAGAAATTGAGAGTAAGGGACTTTAGACAGAACTTCCAGAACTCCCAAGGAAATAGTACGAATATTTGCTGGTTCCAAAAGAGAAGAGTGCAGTTGGCAGGCAGCATCTGAGCCAGCAGAGGGGTGAGACTGCATGAGTTTGGGTGGGAGAACAGCAATAGTTATAGGAGCCACCACCAAAAGAAAAAGAAAAAAACCCAAAAGAATGAATTGTAAAGTCCAGGAATTCAGGGTGAGTCTATGATGAGAATCTATGGATTTCCTGGCTTTGATGGAGTTGGGGGGGAGGGGGTTTCCCAGAAAAGTAACAAAGGGTGATTGCATTCAGGCTGGGTGGACAAAAGGGCTGGCAGGGTGGACGCTTCACCCATGCCTGAAGCAGGCTGGTAGGAGACATTCAGATAAGGTCAGTAAAAGTAATCAAGCCCACTTGGCTGCTTGATAGTATTAGATTTTGCTTTCAAGGAGACTTACATTTGCTGATGAGGTTACATTGATAGACCTAGGTATTTTTTATTGTATTTATTTATTATTATATTTCTACCCCGCCCTCCCCGCAAACGGGCCCAGGGTGGCTCACAAAAAGGGCAGCACATGCCAATATAAAACAGTAAAACACCTAAAACGTATAAAAACAACGATTATCAAAATAAAGTGCTCAGTGGTGTTATTAAGCATATTAACATAACAGTGGTGTTATTAAACATTCAGTCAGAGCAAGATGGAAGCCTGGTAGGTGTCTGGAAGATGGTAGGTAAGCATGTGTTTGTCCCATCAGTGAAACTGTCTCCCACCCAATGTTTTGGCCACTTGTTAGCATAGCCTGAAGAACACCTTTACCTCACCTTTTCCAAAGCAAGGCATTGCTAGCTCGTAAAATGGCTGCCAAGGTGAATTTAGCCAAGATGGAGTTGGGGCCAATAGCGCACAACTAGGAACAGGGCCCTTGATAACACTCCAAGTCCCACTATCATTAAGGGCAGAAAGAGAAGTGATTATTTGCTTTGCCTCCACACATGTAATGATGTTATCATTGCCTCTGACCCACAAAAAATCTTTTTTTAAAAATTTGAAAGTTCAGTATTTGATTGGCTTAAGTCAAGCATGCATGCTAATTTTCATGTTTAAAATGGCAGGTGTCACTATGTTAGGTATGCTCTCCATGGTTTTAAGAATAAAATAGCATACCTTCAAGCAAGCTTGCTTTTGAGTTCCCTGGAGATGGTGTAGGATCCAAATGTAAGTTATAACAACATACATTTTCTCTACATATAAATATATTGGGACAAAGGGAGCTGTATGGTGGTACTTTCTTTCAGTGTGTTTTTCCATACTTATCCTAACCTGCAAAAAACTAACCTGATAAATAATAAACACAGCAGTGCTCTTTCACAATGAAAAACAAAACAGAGTAGAAAAGAGGGGAACTGTTCTTACTTCATGTGCAAAGATTAATGGATTTTCTGCCCTCTGACAAGGTCTGTTAACAAGCCAAATACATGTGTATGGGGAAGACTTCAAGACACTGTAAATAAAAAGATCAATGTGAAATCAAGTCCCTTTCCAAACATGTTAAATTCTCTCTAAGGATACCATGCAAGGGCCACCAATACAGTTAATGCCAGAATTCTGTTACAGCTGGATCTTAATTACATTCTTCCCTTCTTCCATAATGCACTTAGTATCACAGAGAATGGTGCTGTGAACAAGCCGTAATGTACTCATGTACCTTTAGCATTTCTTAAATAGTCTCTCTTAAAGACTGTCTCTCCCCCCACCTCCAACAATTTTTATCAGGGACAAGCCATAAAAAGATTTCGAGTCAGTTGTTGTTCAGGTGGACAGTGGGAATTCATACACTGGTCTCCACTTCATCATGAAAAGCAGATCTCCTGGTACATCTACTAGATTGCTTTGCATGCCAGGGTGCTTTTCTATTCCTGTGTAAATATTTGTAAAGAAGTATTTCTTCAGCATTGCCCTGACCTGGATGGCTCAGGCTAGCTGGGTCATGTCAGATCTCAGAAGCTAAGCAAGGTTGGCTCTGGTTAGTATTTAGATGGGAGACCACCAAAAAAGCCCAAGGATGCGAGACACAGACAGGAAATAGCAAACCATCTCTGAACATTTCTTATCTTGAAAATCCTATAGGGTGACCATAAGTTGGCTGCAACCTGACGGCACTTTCCACCACCACCACCACCACTGCAGCATTTCATGCAAAATTTCTGCTATGCAGTCTTCTCAGAGGGAGGTGAATTTCAGCTTGTTGCTTCCAAAAGCAGGCTGCCATTTTTTCCATTGGTGAGGAGAAAAGACTGTAGGCTTTCATATAAAGTGGTAGGGTGGATCCTTTTCCTGCCAATGGATCCACCAGTCAGGAGGAGGACTGTAGTTTGTTGCTTTGCATTAGAGTTGCTCAGAGAATTCTCTACTGCCAAATATGCCAACCCACCACACCACACATTGGACAAACCAACTTTGCTCCCACCCACCCCATTTCACTGCCTACAAGTATGCATTCAAATATGTATTTTCAGGTTCAGTACAGTGTGGGTTCAGCCATACACAAATGAAATGTCATGTGGGATAGTGTCATTAAATGTGTAATGAACATATGAAGCTGCCTTATGGGAAGTCAGGTCTGTTGTCTATTAAGGTCACTATTGTTTACTCTGACCAGCAGCTGGTCCCCAGGAGATGCCAGAGTCTGAACCTGGGACCTGCTGGCAAAGCAGATACTCTCAAAGCAGATACTCTGTCACTGAGCCATGACTCCTATCCACATATAAATTTTAAGCCCCCTCTCTAAGCAGCCCTAGACTATATCAGGGTGCCTCATGCTTACTAGTTGGCTTTCAAAGATGAATGGAGATCTGTGGTCTTCATCGCAGCTCTTTTAGATTTTAATATTACCATAATGGAATTATACCCTCTCTAAGCAGCCCTAGACTATATCAGGGTGCCTCATGCTTACTAGTTGGCTTTCAAAGATGAATGGAGATCTGTGGTCTTCATCGCAGCTCTTTTCGTTTTTAATATTACCATAATGGAATTATATTCAGAATAACTTGCTTTTATTTATTTATTTATTTATTTAATTAATTAATTATTTATTTCACTTTTACCCCACCCTCCGCACCAGGCGGGCTCAGGGCGGCTTCCAAAAACTGATAAGTAGTATACATTTTACAGTAACAGAATAAAATAAATCATTTAAAAACCTAGACAAGTCAATATAAAACATTCATTCAATGGCGATAAAAATAAAGTGCAGTTTAGGGACACATTCAGCGGTGCCACCACGCTAGGTTGTGTTGGATCAGAGTTCACACAGGGCGCTGCTGGTAGGACGTCACTCCTAGGGGAACACCTGCCTAAAAAGTTCTGTTTTCACGGCCCTGCGGAACTGTGACAAGTCCCACAGGGCCCTGATCTCAGCACTCCTCAGCCCTGAACCTGGGGTGGTCTTTCCTGAGAGAGAGACACTCCAAATGACCTCTGAACCTCCACAAGCAGTGCCCTCATAAACCCAGGCTTGGCTTTAAAAGTGGCTTTTGTTGGGAGGCTAGGAGAACCACTTCTTGGCTGGAAACTCTGGCCAAGTGAAGATTCTCCAGGCTGGCTGCATGTCCAAATATCCTCCATGCAAGCCCGTCTATCCTGTCAGCTCAGTCTAAAAAGGACTAGAATGGGCAAGTCTCTGCTCTCGCCTCTGGCATCTTCTACTGTACAGACAAGCAGGGACAAAGAGCCTCTGGTCTGTGCTATTGTCATGAATGAAGTATGTTGCGTGTTTCCATCCCCCTCTCCTGTTTCACCTATATGTCAGGAAATACCTTTGGAATAATCCTCTCATTCCCGTCTCCATATATTTGTCTAAATTATCTGCTTTCTTATACCTATGCCAGACCTATCAAGGAAACATTAACTCTCCATATCTAGCGAATGGCCTCCCATTCAGGTTCATCCTGCTGCACATTAAGAAACATCACCTCTTTTGTCTGGCACCAGGGAAACACCAGGCCACACTCCCAGCTACCCATCCAGCACCTGACTTAATCCCATTATAGCTAGACTGTGCCCCTCTGAAAGCTCACTGGTCCCACGTAGGGCTTGCCCCTCTGGATGCCACACCTCCTGAGGCTCATCATTGGTCCAGGTAATCTTTTGTCTTCACCTGGGGTAAGCCCCTCAAGACCTCCCATTTGTCAGCATTGTTTTCCAAAGTCTATATCCGTCAGAGCACATGGCCTCAGATTGTGTGTCTGCCCCTGATGCCAACTGGCAGTTCACCCCAAACCTCTGGCTTGGGTCATAAACTCATCTCCATGGACCCCTGCACGTCTGGACAGGTTGTATCACCCTGTAACTGACCCCTATATTTGCTGTCAATCACCTCTGCTTTCTTAGTTCTGTATTGCTTGCTCTTTTTGAATGTTTTGAAAGTGTGCTTGTAATTAGAGACCTATTTTAATAAAAACTATTTAATTTACTCTTCAAATCTGGGGTATTCCTACTGTGCCGGACCTTGGTAAACAAGTGGTGTGCGATTCCTGTACCTCTCTGGCCTATCCTGCTGCATAGCTAACTTCCTCAAACAACAAGGCAGGCCATTGGTGGTAACACCATTTAGGTTGGATGTGACCTCCAGACTCACTGCTTACTCTTTGAAACACCATGCTACCTTAGCTCACATTGTTAAATAATGTACTGCTTCAAGCAGGTAAGGAACTAAGCATACTATATAAATACTATTATTGCAATCCTAGCTAAAAACTTCAAACACCTTCAAATCAACTTCTGAAAGCATAATATTGCCTTAGACCAAGGCAGACCACTGACCCATCTAGACCTGTATTGTTTCCTTTGATTGGCATTGGGTCTCTGAAGTAGCCATCTTTGTCAGCTGTCAGCTTCCAAAATGGAGGTTCAAGAAACTGTTTGGGATCTTTTGTACCTGAAAGATATGCTGCGCATTTAAGTATCCTATATATATATAAGCCCAACATGTTGGCACTTTCTGGCTCTCCCACTGGGTGTGCAGTGCACTCCATCAGCCATTGGCCCATCAACCATCACTCAAGAGTACTCACGTGCCATTGGCTGGGTGCTGGGTCCTCTCCTCTCCATGACCCACTGCCAACCTGGCCACTTCCCTGACAGAATAAACTGCCAAAACAGCTGTCTCTCCTGACGAAGACACTTCTCCTGCTTGGCTCCTGTGGGGCTAAGATGTTCTTCAGTGGCTGTTGCTAGGCAACCAAGCTTGCTTCTGTCGGTAAAAAGTCAAAGGCAGGAGGCCCATTCTAGGTCTAATTTGGCCTTGGTGGGGAACTCATTGGGGCCAGTTGTCAGCTAGCTGCCAAAGAGTTCTGTGTAACATTTGTGCATTCTCTCAAGTGCCAGCCTGTATCTCCCCTGCTCATGCCTGCTGCTGACATTCCTTTCTGTAAATGCTAGTAGTATGCTTGGTAACATGTTATCTTCCAAGGTTAACAGGTGCGGAGTGGTGTCTTCTGCTTTTATCTATAATGAGCTAGCGCATGGGAATGAAATAATTGTTTATCTGTTTCAGGCCATTCGGCTCCCAGGCTTTTCGGCACTAGGTTTAACAGACCTGTGAAAGCGGGAACCATAATGATTGGTTATGTCTTTGTATGAATCTGTTTAATATCTTGTGCCCTTCATTATTGGGTCATTCTAAACACTCCTGCTGTTCCAGCTTCTTCATTGCTTTAATAAACACTACTGCTTCATACACGTGTGTTCATCTGAATGCATGGAGGATCGGTCACCAGTCCTGACTAGAGTTGCCAGCTCCTGGTTGGGAAATTCCTGAAGATTTTGTGGTGGAGTCTACAGAAGCCAGAGTTTGGGGAGGGGTGGGACCTCAGACAGTTACAGGGAGAAAGACTGTACTTTTCCTAGGTAGAGGCTGCATGTGGGGGGGAGATGAAAAGTTGAAGTCAGAGGGGCAGATAAAGGTAGGTTGATGGTTGGCTGGGAAAGAGATAGGATTGCCAACTCTAGGTTGGGATATTCCTGGAGATTTGGGTGGTAGAGCCTGGAGAGGGTGGGGATTGAGGAGGGGTGGGATCTCAGAAAGGTACAATACCATAGGCTCCGCCTTCCAAACCTGCCATTTCCTCCTGG
>NW_015169197.1:208440-220294 GCF_001447785.1 Gekko japonicus
GTATGACAGCCAATGTGACGTAGCAGTCAGGGCTTCAGAGCACGGGAGAGGCTGCAGGTGTGTGGGTGGTGGAAAGCTGAAGAGTGAGGGGGAAATAAAGGTAGGTTGATTATTGGCTGGGAAGGAGATATGG
Source organism: Gekko japonicus (assembly GCF_001447785.1). Taxonomy (NCBI): domain Eukaryota; kingdom Metazoa; phylum Chordata; class Lepidosauria; order Squamata; family Gekkonidae; genus Gekko; species Gekko japonicus. The sequence continues at coordinate 208,574 of NW_015169197.1, forward strand.
TTGCCAACTCCATGTGGGAAATTCCTGGAGATTTGAGGGATGGAACCTGGAGAGGGTGAGGTTTGAGGAGGGGTGGGACCTCAGACAGATGCAATGTCGTAGACTCCACCCTCCAAACCAGCCGTTTCCTCCTGGGGAACCATTGCTGCCAATCTCCAGGTGAGAACTGGAGATCACTCAGAATTCCAAGTGCTTTTCAGATGGCAGAGATCAGTTCCCCTGGAGAAAACAGTTTCATTATATCCTGCTGAGGTCATCACAGCAAACTGAAGCTGAGTGCCCAAGACCAGGGCACCCACCCAGAGCCTCTGTCTAGAGCTGATTGTATTTATTTCCACAATGAGTTATTCCTAGTTATAAATAAACTATGACCTCTCTCCAGCTGACTTTGGACATCATAATGTCATGAGGAAATTCACAGAAAAGAAAAGCTATCTAATATCCATTATTTATAACTGAGGCAAGAATATGTTGAGCTTTCCTTCCAACAAAACCCTTCGATGTGGGGAACAGTGACATAAGATAGTACTATTGGCTTGTAGGACTGTGCTGCTAGTTGGGTTGGGCCCATTTTTAATATATTTATTTACTTCATTTATTGAGATCCAAAGTAGCTTCCAACATTCTCTTCTCCTCCATTTCCCCCCTCAAAAAATCCTGTGAAGTTGGCTGAGCATGTGTAACTGTCCCCAAGGTCACCCAGCAAACTTCCATGGCACTATTGGGATCTGAACCCAGGACTTCCAGATCCAAATCCAACACTGTAACTACCACACGATGATAGGTTTCAAGAAACTTGAAGAAAAATGGCAGCTAATGCTGTTCTATGAACAGGTGAGTAGTGTCTTGAACTCCTATATTACTTGTATTTTCATATGCACAACACAGAGCTGGTTTTCCAACTGCAAAAATTATATATTTAAATAACATTCACATTAGAATCAATCTGAATATGAAAGGGCTTCTTGAGATGTAACAAAATTCTGCCTTTAAAATAATAACAAAAAAGCTGGTACATAGCTACATTGGAGAGAGAAACACCCATAATTTCCTTTCCCGTTTAATGGCTGAATCTATGCAAATTAACTAAGGTGAAAGTCCGGTGAAACTTGAGTTGTATATATAAAATTAGTGAACAAAATGAATAAAACCTGCTATCTGACATTTCCATACTTATTCCTGCTCAACATATTCAGTGCTTAAAATAAAAATGCAATAAAATAAAATCACCCTCATTGTTTATTTAAAAGAAACAGGATCCAGTGCACCTATAGATGGTGTCGCCCTGTATATGTGTTGCATTCTAAATACATGTTTGGGACTGATTTGGAAGATCAAGGCTTTCTGGTGTAGCCGGTTCTCTCCCCCCAAATACTACACCTTTTGCTCCCCCATTTCATAAACATTCTGTAAGGCTATAGCATAGATTACATGTCAAGTGCCTATAGTAATTTAAAGAAACTCCATTCACCTATTGTCCACTCCAGCAGCAAGAAGAAGCCATTGTTAGTCTGGCTAAGCCAGGTCAACTCTTAGCTGACTCTTCCAAGCCAGGAACATGGGCAGGTAGATCTATCCATCTGGAATTTGGTGTTGTGCCAAACAAAAAATTGTTCAGTCTGTGCCCAAATAGGGCAAATTGGAAACCGGCCGATAGTTTGCCAATTTGGCCGGATCCAGATTTGGTTTTTTCAAGAGGGGATGGACCATCACTTTCTTGAGTGTCCCTGGGAACTGCCCCTCAGTAAGGGACTTGTTGACAATCTCCCTTAGGGCACCTCAAAACCCCTCGTGGCTCGCTTTACTGAGCCAGGAAGGGCACGGATCAAGGCTGCATGTGGTTGGGCATACAGATGCGAGCAAACTGTCAACTTCCTCAGGGCTGAGTGGGTTGAAGCTGTTCAAACCCAGAGTTGAAGACGTGCAAGGGGCGTCAAGTTCACTCACTGTATCAACTGTGGTGGGGAGGTCACGGCAGAGCACCATGTCTTTATCTGCAAAATAGCTCACAAATGCCTCACAGCCAATATCCAATTCCCTAACATTTTGTCTGCCCTGTGGCAGAGCTACTAATGACCGAATCATTCTTGCTCTTGCTTCATAAGCCACAGCTCCTGGGTGTACCAGGGAGCCAGCCTAGACCGGGAGTGCAGAGGGCACCAGGGAGCGATCTCATCTATGGCTGTAGGGAGTCAGCTATGCCAGTCCTCCACAAGCTCACCCAACAAGTCGCCAGGGGGCTTCAGGTCCTACAGAGCCATTTGAAGCCATACTGGGTCCATTTGGCTCTGTGGGCGAGCTAAAATCTGCTCGCCGCCTAAACAGGGTCAGGGTGGAACATTCACATGGGCCTTTAGGGCATAGTCAGGGTGGAACATTCAGATGGGCCTTTAGGACATAGTGGTCTGACCACAGTACTGCCAAAGCAGTAATCCAATCCACTGTCATCCCAGCCATGAAGATCAAATCAAACGTGTGTCTGGCCCGGTGCATGGGGGTCATTATGAATTGGGAGAGTCCCAGCACCACCATGGACGACACTAGATCCACTGCCTGATTGGAAGCCGTGTCATCGGCATGGACATTGAAATCACCCAAGACCAGCAGCCTAGGGTGCTCCAGCTCAGAGATGGCAGGCTATTGGCCAGTGCATTAGGCGGTCGGTACACCAGCCAAATTGCCAGACTCTCCTCGGCCTCTAGCAGCAGACCAACACACTCGATGCCTGTGATCTCCTGTGGTGGGAGTGCCCTGAAGGAGTAAGCCTCCTGAATGAAAGTAGCCACTCCTCCCCCCGCCCCCTAGTCTGTGATTGGTGTAGGACCAAGAACCCAGGAGGGGAAAGCTGGGAGAGAGCTACAGTCTCCCTGTCCCACACCCAGGTCTTGGTCGCACACGCCAGGTCTACCTCCTGTTCCAAAAGGAAGTCCTGAAGGACTGTAATCTTATTATTTATAGACCTGGCGTTCCACAACACCAATGTCGGAGGGGGGTTATTAGCCTTAGCCCCACTGCCAACAACCTTTGGGATGGGTCACAGGCTGGAAGGGCACCGAGCCATTCTATTTCTCTGTGTCCTTCCCTTAACTCTCTGCCTGGGTGCACCGCTATACCTTCCCCTCCCCAGGACCACCGGAATTTGTTGCCCAGGCATCATCGCACCAGCCAGTCTTCGCACAAGCCTTAGGCTGCTGGCGGGCCAGCTAAATGGACTGTTCCTCCTATATAAGCTATTCCTCCCATATAAGGACCAGGACTTAAGAACAAGCATAAGCTCCAGCAGCTCCTAAAGTAATACAATTAATACACACTATAATAAACAACTCTATTCCCCACCCGCAAAATTTAATCTGGTAGCCTATGATTGCCTTTCCCCCCCTTTCTCTTTCTGTAATAATTTCATAAATCAGGGCAATAAAAAACCAATTCATTAATCCCTTAGACCTACAATTAAGTGAAAAATATACAATACACAACACTTATAATTGTATCCCAACTCAATTAACTAAGTCTAAGCCTAAAATTCCCTAACAATCCAGTGTGGCAGCTAGGCTCAGTGCTTCACAGATCTTATTAAATAATTAGTCCTATGGATGTATGTTGGTTGAATCCCCAGAACCATCTTCCAAGGCATGCCGATGTTTATCTGCTCCTCAATGTCTCTCCTGTTGGGCTGACCAATTCTTAGATGCTGATCTTCCATTGTTTCCACAGCCACAGTCTCTGATGTTAAGCCCGAAAAGGGTCACTGTTGAAGTTGCGCTATCGATGGTTTTCCAGGAAACCCGGGCTCAGCCAATGGAATTCTTGGGGGGGGGGTGAAGGGGATCCCTGAGGTCCCCAGGTTAGCCCGGACACCTGTAGCCCTCCTGTGACCTCGTCCAAGCACCAATGGGACCCCTGCAACACCGGCCACGATTGTGGCTGCGGCTGCCACACAAATGCCAGCGATAAATCTACTGGAGTGGCGGTCACAAAGCTGCCCAGCCCCAAGAGACCCTGAAGCGTCCTCTAGCCAACTCACTTGTGTGCTCCGCTGGCAAAGTCTCCCCTTGGTTCCACGTCTTCACCCAGCACCAACAGGGCCTGGAGTATCCACCGGATTGTGCAGCTGGCTTGCACGCACTCTCCACTGGCGAAGGCTCCACTTGGTCCCGCTGCTCCGCCAACCAGCATAGCTGAGACCAGGCCAGACCGAGAAGTCCGATAGCCGTCCTGGGAGAAAAGAGACAGCTGCTTGCCTTGATGGGGTAGGAGCCAAAGCCCCCACACCCCCTGCAGTCTACCAAGCACAGTCCAGGTTAACATAGTCTGTAGTAAAGTCCAGGTAGTTAGCTGGGACCGTTTTTAATGCTGTTAATACAGGAGCCATTAGCACTAAGGCTTTCTGCTCGGCACCATATTAATTAATAATAATAAGGATGTACAATTTTTTTCAAATCCAATTTAGAACCCTAAATAAAGGCTTTTTAAAGCATTTATATATACCACTTTTAATTTATGGCCAGTATGATTCAAGCCATGGGGAGTTCGCCAATCACTAATAGTCATCGTCTTCTTCTTCTCCTCCTCCTCCCTGAATGCAATTTTAGTGAAAACATTTAGCAATTCATTGTAAAAAATATTACTGTTTTAAAATGTCCAGAGATTATTTTGCATGTCCATTTATTTGTTTACTTTCCAATGTATAGAGGTGTAATTAGAACTCATTACTATCCGTAAACCTGTTATAAAGCAGGACTGTGTTTATTGTGTTGTTGAGAATCCTCCATGTAGTTTCACAACTAATTAACTCTTACAGAATTGTTCCTTGAATCTGGAGCTCATTGCTGCTGCTTCAATACATCACCTTTTCTCAGTCTTCTGAACAGAATGACTGGGCTGTCATTCTTGTTTTAAAATTCCAGTTGCAGGAGCCACAGCTGTTTTTCTACCACCTTCTTCCTTCATCTTTTTTTCAAAGACCAAGAGGCTGCCAAATTGCAACTTCCTAGCACTTCTTTCTGACAGTTTCATTGTACTGTTCAATCTACAGGAAAATAGCCACATTAATACAGCTTAATTAGCAGAACTGCTAAGTAAGGGAGAATAGAGCAAGCGCGAAGAGTCTCTTGTGGAGGTAATAAGCATGCCTCTGTAAAAAAAAAAAGCCAATTAAACAATTTGCCACTGTGTAAATTTTGCTATTGTCTTAGTGGAAAATGGTCATTTGATGCCTGTTCTAATGGTGAAATCTATCATATAAACACCTAAGTAATTGGCTATGGGAATTCTAAACCATATTTAAAGAGTTTACAGTGATGATACATAAGCATAAAATACATTTAAGCTATTAGAAAGGTAATATTTTAGACACAATAGGTCTTTAAGCTGGATGTTTCCATTATAACATTTTTGATGAGATTGTCATTTTATAATCAACAGGTCAATCCTAAAATGCAGAAAGGTTATTTGGTCCACATACCCCCGGTCATTTAACTGGTGCTTAGGGATTGGCATACTGGTTAGCTATTTATTTATTTACCTTCAATTTGTATCCCGCCTTGCCGGTGCAAACTGGCTCAAGGCGGCTTACACAAGTTAAAATACAATAAAACCAATAAATACAATAAAATTTCAACACAAACAATTACATAAAGTGCTAAGTATAAACAGATGGTGACAAATTTCTATACATAGTCCACTGGAGAGAGACCATATCCGGCGTGGTTACATAGGGCTGTGGTATGTTCAGTTTGCAATGGTTGTCAGTGGCGGCTCCCAATCAAAGGCCCGGTGGAAGAGCTCCATTTTACAGGCCCTGCAGAACTGTAAAAGGTCCCACAGGGCCCTGATGTCCTCTGGGAGCTCATCCCACCAGTGTGGAGCTGCCACTGAAAAAGCCCTAGCCAACATAATGGCCAATCTGGCATCTTTCGGGCCAGGGAGAGTCAGGCAATTTTGTGACCCTGACCTCAGTGCTCTCTGGGGCATGGGGAAAGGTGGTCCCTCAGGTAGGCAAGCCCCCGACCATATAGGGCTTTAAAGGTCAAAACCAGCACCTTGAAATGAATCTGGTATGCTATTCGGAGCCAGTGCAATGACTTCAGCACAGGCTGGATGTGGTCTCATATGGAGAGACCCATCAACAGCCTGGCCACCGCATTTTGCACCAGCTGCAGCTTCCGGATTTAGGACAAGGGCAGCCCCATGTAGAGAGTGTTGCAGTAGTCTAACCTCGAGGTGACCATAGCGTGGATCACTGTTGCCAGCTCATTGCGTTCGAGGAAGGGAACCAACTGCCTAATCAGCTGCAGATGGTAAAAGGCTGCCTTGGCAGTGGCTGCTACCTGGGCCTCCATTGCTAAGGCGGCATCCAGGAGCATTCCCAGACACCTGACCCTCAGTGCTGGCACCAATGACACCCCATTGAAGGTTGGTAGTGGGATCCCTACCCCCGAGCCACTCCGACTCAGGCACAGGACCTCCATCTTTGTGGGATTCAATTTCAATCGGCTCAGCCTAAGCCAGCCCACCACGTCCTGAAGCGCCCACTCCAGGTCTTCTGGGGACGAGTCGAACTGACTGCCCAACAACAGATATAGCTGGGTGTCATCTGCATATTGGTGACACCCCAGCCTATGCCTCCGGGCAATCTGGGCAAGGGGGCGCATGGAGATGTTGAATAACATCGGGAATAACACCACCCCTTGAGGAACCCCGCAAAACAGCGGGTACCTCTGGGACGTCTGTTCCACCACAGCCGTAGAGCCGTGAAAATGGAGCTGTTTCGTCAAGCGTTCCAATAAGAACTGACTGCACCGGTTGGGTCGCACTAGCACTTTATTATAGGATGTCACTGTATTTATTTATTTAGTTTTATTGTATTTATTGGAATTGTATGGAATTGTATTTTAAATCTTGTATTTGCTGGTTTAAAATTGTATGTTGGTTTTAAATTGCTTATAAACCACCCTGAGCCGCTTTGGCGGGAGGGTGAGGTAGAAGTTTAATAAATAAATAAAATCTCTCCAGTAATCTGAGCCCTCGTTTCATCGGCCGCAGCTCCTCGGTATACCAAGGAGCCCAGTTAGAGCGAAGGCACAGAGGGTGTCGGGGAGCGATCTCGTTGATGGCAGTTGAGAGTTGGCCATGCCAGTCCTCGACTAGCTAATCTAATGAGCCACCAGGGGGGGCATAGGATCCTGTAGGGCCATCTGAAGCTGCTGAGGGTCCATTTGGCTCTGTGGGTAAGCTAAAATGTGCTTGCCACCCAAACAGGGTCAGGGTGCCACATTCACACGGGCCTTCAGGGCATGGCGGTCCGACCATGGAACTGCTGTAACAGTAATCCAGTCCACTGTAACCCCCACCGTGAAGATCAAATCAAGCACGTGACTGGCTCTGTGAATGAGGGCTGTGACATATTGGGAGAGTCCCAGTGCTGCTCCATACCTATGCTGATCCATGTGGCTCAGTGACAGAGCATGTGCTTTGCACACTGCAGCTCCCAGGGTCAGTCTCTGGCATTTCCATTTTTAAAAGATTCAGGTAGTAGGTGATGTGAAAGACTTCACTCTACCCAAGACACTTGTGAGACAGTCAGGGAAGCCACAACAGACTTTGGCTTCGATAGACCAATGATCAACAGTCAGACTCAGTATAAGGCAGTTCGGTGTATTTATGTGCATCTCAACCTGTACACCAGTAATTTTGCTGGGGACAACACGGTTGTGGTAGAAGAAAGCAGGAGTATGCTACTTCTGGATTCTAACTTTGACTGTGAGGCTACTGTCTGTCATTGTTGCAAACAATATCATTAGACTCTCAAGCCAAACATTGAAACTGCCTCTGTGGAGCTTTATTTCAGCATCCCTAGTGGTCGGTCTCCCTGACCTGGATGGCCCAAGCTAGCCTGATCTTGTCAGATCTTGGAAGCCAAAAAAGGTCAACCCTGGTTAGTGTTTGGATGGGAGACCACCCCAGATATCCAAAGGTAGGCAATGGCACACCACTTCTGAACATTTCATGCCTTGAAAAGTGTAAGACAGCTGCAACTTGACACCACTTTCCACCATTAGTGATTGATTGAAAGATACTTTCCACAGTTCATGGGTGATGTTGCAACAGTGCGGAAGGACATTAGTGAAAGCCTGTCCTTTCCCCTCAGATAACTTCTCATGTGAGCCATGCTTCCATGCACCTATTCTTCTGCCATGCTATGGCAGCACTGGTCAGCTGAGTGTAGGAACTAGAGCAGATGACAACCAGTTATGGCTGGCTGGCCCTGCCCATATAAAACCGCAATTCCTGACATGCCTCACATCTTGGAGGGTGATTTAAACATGACAGCCCCCTGTGACTGGGAAATCATGTTGATGCATCATATAGAGATTATGACTTACACTGTGTACCACTTCATATGCATGTATCAGAACCATCCCAAATTTGTATGACCCAGGTAGCAGCTCTACTAGGTTGCATTTTCTGCATTTTAGAAGACATATATTGACAGCCCCCACATGAAACCACATGAAGGTTTTAATCAGCTTTTAGAAACTACTTCCCAGGTTATTTCTTGCCTAGCCTGCAAGAATTTACAGTAGAATTTTGTGACCCTAATCGGCTTATTGCTGGTTCTCTTGGTTTTGCAGCTTTCATGCCCTGTGCCTTACAGACTGTTTTCCTGGCTTTAAACTACTACTCCAACATATGATCCATCATGATCTCATGTTGAATTAAGAAGGTCTCAGTTTAGAATTAAGTTAGCTTTGCCTGATCACGACTGTGGAGTGGAGAAAGAGAAAGCAAGAAACCCCTGCTGCATAAGCTTAGCAGTGTGTTAAACTGAGATCATCACCAACAGAAACTCCAATCCACACACTATGTTCATGATGAACCAGCATTTCTGTGCACATTTCACTTTTGTATATAGAACGCTGTGGCCTTTGAGCAATCCATCAGTCAACATTCGTCTGGATGCTAAATATTTAGGAGACAATTAAATTTTTAGGTGAAAATAAAATTGGCGGAGTATTGACAAGATGAATGATTAGATACACCAACCTATATATCCAAGCTGTAGTCCAAAAAACCTGTGGCAAGGAGTGAGAAAACAAGTTGCTACTTCCATGTGGAGTATTCCAAGGTGATAACAAGCTTTGCAGAGAAGCCAAATGCATGGCAGTGAAGAGGATGGAAAGTTGCCAAGCGCAATAGGGAGAGCGTGTTCAGAGGAGACACTAAGCTCAGTAAATCCATCCAATATGCATTGTTATCTAAGGGATGACAAGAGCTGCACAGGGGAGGCATCTGGTACTGAATTGTACATGTATTGCTGTGGCTGTGGTTACTGAGGAGGTGCAGTCTCTGAAGCAGTTGGAAACCGCCGCATCCAAGGGATCAAATACAAAATGCACCCAACAGGCATTTAGCATTTATTATCTAGTGGGGGGTGGGGATCTCCAATCATATGCTAAGGCAGATTATACAAAGAAGTCTTCCAATGCAATTGTAAAGCAATGAGGCATCACAGTATCCTACAGCCATACAAACTGCCAACACCCAATCCTATCATAACCATTTTTAGGGAGATTTCAGAGGATGGCTGTTGGAAAAGAACTATCCAAGGAAGGCCGATACTGATGTATGCAAGAGCAACCTCACTGGAATCTGATAAGTGATTCATACAGTGAAACATCCTGTTTCACACAGTGACTAACCAGCTGGCCTTGGAGTGCCAACAGGGGACTATAATCATTCCCAACTGACCGCAGGTAGTCCATTTAGACTGCCATGTTTCGAGTGCCTTGCAAATGAGGAACTGTAGCACCAACCTCCCCTACTAGTTGATATCTTTTTCAGTGAAGTAGCTCCCCCCACTGTAATACTTCTACTCAGTGAGGTAGATCCTAGCCCAATCCTACCACTCCATTGAGCAAAGTTTATGCATTTATTAATTAAAATATTTACTCTCAGCTCAAGTTTGGAGCCTTGCTCCATAACTGAGCAAGGTGATTGAATGAGCAGTGGCAGCTAGGTAACTTTAGTGATTCCTGAATGTAGTAGATTGTTTGGATCTATTCCAATCCAGTTTTAGACCTGGTGTTAGCCGAATTGCTCTTTAGGAGAGACAATTGGAACAGTTTAATAATTGGGGTTCAGGTCAATGTATACGGAGGATGGGCTGCACCACTGCATTCTCAATGAAGAGACAGAAACAGGAATAAAATTATCTTTAGTTTACTGAATATTAAGCAAAACACACAATATCATACACACACACAAGAACTAGATAAAAACAGAAAGATTTGGTAAAGCACTTTCGCATTAGCAGGATATAAAAGGTAGGTGATATTTACCTCAGACGTTGCGCAGCTCCTAAAGCTTCCAGCAGGAGGTATTAGGGTGGGGAGAAAAACTAGAAAAGGGGAAGGCACGTGCAGTTAGACCGGCTGAAAACACGTGTATCATTCTAGCTGCAGACTAGAATGCAAAGCGAGGTAAGGGTTTTGGGTACAGCAAACTTGGGCTTGAGGGGAAACAGCAGACAGGAAGAGGGCGTAGGTAAAAGGGAGAAGGAAGTTGGCTGCTCTCTGTGTTCTAAGTTTTAAAGCTGCTTGCGAGTAGGAGGGGGTGGGCTCAGGCGGATTACACCAGTGGCCCCACCCTACAGGTAAGGGATTGGCTAAGGGGTCAATTTCCAATCTACTGGACCATTGGCACCTGGGAGGGGGCAGAGGTACGTGCGGAGGCAACAGTAAGCGCTGATTCATCACTCGCCATGTGGAATGGAAATTCATTGTAGTCTGGCAGAGGGGGAACTCTGAAATAAGCCTCTCATCTGGAGACTGGCCGTCTGGGGCTAACTAATGAGTTTTCTGTGTTTGCTGTAAACCCTGTGTTTGCACACACACGATAAGCAGGAGACATTGGGACACCTCTGGAACGATGTTGTTTCAGCAGATTATCAACTTCAGCTGGCATCTTCTTCTCTGGGTGCCCTCAAGATGAACTCTGAATCACACAGTCTCTTTTTATTAGCCCTTTGCATCAAGCTTTATTCATAACATAGTCCAGAAATAACCCAATAAAAAGCATCTGGGCTAACACTGGTTAGTGGCTGTTGCTCGAACCCTTGAACTCTGGCCTATGGGATCTTGTAAGGTACCATCTTATCCACTAGGTATCATCTTGTCTCCCATGCTTTTTAAAATCTATGAAGCTGCTGGGAAAGGTCATCTGGAGGTTTAGGATGAGCTACCAATGACACTCAGCTCTGTCTTGTACTTCCAACAGATTCAAGGGATGCTGTGGAAACCAAACAGGCTCCTGGAGGCAGTTTTGGGATGGATGAGTGTTAACAAGCTGAAACTAAATCATGACAATATGGTGGGGGAAGATTTGACCCAGGAATTGGATGTCTACCATTCTGTATGTGGTTTATTTTTATTTATTTATTAATTTTCAATTTCTAGGCCGCCCTTCCCGCGGACGGGCTCAGGGTGGCGAACATCAGGGCACACATGCCAGTACATAAAAACAAGATAAAACAATTTGTTACCAAATTTATAAAATAAAGTGCTCCAAGATGGTCCAAGATAACAGTCTTCCATTTAGTAGATGGTAGAAAATAAGAGACGCCAATGTTGGATCAGGCCAAAGGCCCATCCAGTCCAACACTCTGTGTCACACAGTGGCCAGAAATACCAGTGCCATCAGGAGGTCCACCAGTGGGCCCAG